>NC_072376.2:142182954-142485984 GCF_028885625.2 Pongo pygmaeus
TCTGGTAAGGGCCTCAGGAAGCTTTTACTGATGGTGGAAGGCAAGGTGGGAACAGGCACTTCACATGGCAAAAGCAGGAGAAAGAGAACGAGGGGGAAGGTGCTACACACTTTTAAATGACCATTTCTCAAGAGAATTCACTCCAGAGATGGTGCCAAACCGTTCATGAGCCACCCACTTCCATGATCCAATCACCTCCCACCAGATCCCACCTCCAATGTTGGGAATTCCATTTCAGTATGAGATTTGGGCAGAGATACACATCCAAACTATATCACTGGGTTTCCATCATAATTTTCTAAGAGAAAATATGGAAGTAGAAAACGATCTTATTTTATTATCATGGGAACCCCTTAGTTACTTGGTTTTCTGAGGTTAACCTCAAGCTGCTCAGCTCCTCACCTAGGCCTTATGTGTAGAATAATGTGTCAAGTGGGCCACGTCATCCATTTACCCTTGTATACAACTCTCTGACTGTGTCCCTTGGGATTTTATGTTTGCTTTATGTTTGATAAATTTCCTTGGCCTTTTCCATGTTGGCCTAATCTGGAAACTTGCATGTTCTCCCCTCCTCTTTATTCCCAACATATGATTTTACCCAAATAGGGCTCCTTGACTCTATATCCAGGAAGAAAAAAACTCTGGATTGTCTTTGTTTCCTTCTAGTTCATTCATTGAATATGAGGCAGGGCAAAACATGAAATGCTTGCCTGATGTTTGACCTACAAAATTATTTAATTCATTTTTGTCTTACTGGATATTTCAGGCATAGCACACAGATTTCAAAAGACACAAAAAAGTATAAACTGAAAAACATGGCTTTTTCCTTTTCCCATAACCTAGTTGCCAATATTTCTTCTAGGAGGCAGTTTCTGTTACAGACTAATATGTCATTTATATCAGCTTGATGTGTAATTTTCTAGAGACCGTCTATATTTACTATGTACTAATCAATTATTGATCTATTTTTTTGCGTATGGTAGCATTCTCTACATGCTGGTCTGAAATGTGCTTTTGATTTAACATTATGCCTTGAAGGTTGTTACTTATCAGTTTATAAAGTGGCCCAATTCATTTAGTAGACACAGTGTTCTCTTGTATAGATGTGCTTTAAATTATTTATCCAATTTTCTATTGATGCCTATTTATTTTGCTGCCCATATTTTGCATTGCAAATAATGCAACATCAAATATTCTTGTACATGTGTATTGTAGTTTTTGTACTCTAAGCTATAAAATGAGAAAGTCAGTATAGCACCTTCTACCTTCTTTTCTTCTTTGTTTGGGTTTTGTTATTTATGACATTTTCCACTACTGGATTTATGGCATTTACATTCTTTTCTGTAATAATAATCCTTAGATTTGTTCTAGTCTTAGTCTTACATTTAAATAAATTTAGTGCTCACTATCAGTCCTTCTGCTGTTGTTTCTTCACTCATCCCTCAGTTGGCTGAAGTTGCTCCTTTAATAGTTTTTTCAAGAAAGCAGCTAGAAAACTATATTCCCGAGAGTATTGTATATTTAGTGTTATCTGTCTATTACCTTTATACTTGAATAACAGTGTGAATGCTATTAAATTCTTGGGTCACACTGTGTCAGTCTTCTTGAAGACTTAATTGCTTCACTGGATTTCAGCATTGAATGTTGCCATAGAGAAGGAAGTCTGATACCAGATTTTTTTTCTGATTTAAGTAACTTGATCTTTTTTCTTGGATGTACAAAGAATTATTTCTCTATCTTTGATGTCTAATTAATCTATGAGCCTAAGTAGTATTCTTTATCATTTATTTACGTGTTTTCGTAGTACCGGGTACACTCTTCAGGCCTATAAGTTTAAATTTCCTTTTTGTTTAGGAAAGTTTCTGAATTTTATTTTTGTATATTTGTTCTGTTTATCATGAAACATTTTTTTGGGGGGACTCAGTCTATGCAAATGTTGTATATCTTTTGTTTTTGTTACGTGTATTATATCAGTTTTACAATTCTTTTGATTCATTAATCCTTTGCCTTCCATGTATTTTACTATATGGTTTTCCCAACTGTCTAGTATTTTTCCTGCTACTCCCAAAGTGGCCTTCATTCCTGTGATCAGCTTAGTCTTTTTCTTCATCCTCTTTTCTAAGTTGTATCAGTTTATATTTCCTCTTTAGTTGCCTTGTTGCTTACTTATTCAGTTCAAAACATGTGTGAAACAGTTATTATATGCCAGGCACTGTTTTAGGGCATAGTAATAGAGCAGTGAAAAAGGAGACAAAAATTTATTTTCTGGTAATGCTTACTTTATAATTGGTTTTAGTATCTGTGCTGTGATCCTGTTTTATAGAAGTGATTACTGAGAGACAGGACTAGCTGGATTTCCTAGGCCGACTAAAAATCCCTAAGCCTAGCTGGGAAGGTGACTGTGGCATCCACCTTTAAACACGGGGCTTGCAACTTAGCTCACACCCGACCAATCAGAGAGCTCACTAAAATGCTAATTAGGCAAAAACAGGAGGTAAAGAAATAGCCAATCATCTATTGCCTGAGAGCACAGCGGGAGGGACAATGATCCGGCTATAAACCCAGGCATTTGAGCCAGCAACAGCTACCCTCTTTGGGTCCCCTCTGTTTGTATGGGAGCTCTGTTTTCACTCTATTAAATCTTGCAACTGCACTATTTGGGTCTGTGTTTGTGACAGCTCGAGCTGAGCTTTCGCTCACCGTCCACCACTGGTGTCTGCTGCCATGCAGGCCTGCTGCTGACTTCCATCCCTCTGGATCCCGCAGGGTGTCCCTGTGCTCCTGATCCAGCGAGTCGCCCATTGCCACTCCCGATCGGGTTAAAGGCTTGCCATTGTTCCTGCACGGCTAAGTGCCTGGGTTTGTCCTGACTGAGCTGAATACTAGTCACTGGGTTCAACGGTTCTCTTCTGTGATGCATGGCTTCTTATAGAGCTATAACACTCACCGCATGGCCCAAGATTCCATTCCTTGGAATCTGTGAGGCCAAGAACCCCAGGCCCAGGTCAGAGAACATGAGGCTTGCCACCATCTTGGAAGTGGCCTGCTGCCGTTTTGGAAGTGGCCCACCACCATCTTGGGAGCTCTGGGAGCAAGGACCCCTCCTAACAATTACCTTACTGAATTTCTACAAAATCTTTCAATATTTTTATCTTGTCCATGAGAAATGAGAAATTATTATTTTGCATATAATGTTCCTATATTTCCTCCTTTTTAAAAGGTTTTAATGGTATATATATATATTTTTTTGAGTTGGAGTTTTGCTCTTGTCACCCAGGCTGGAGTGCAATGGCACAATCATGGCTCATTGCAACCTCTGCCTCCCAGGTTCAAGCAATTCTCCTGCTTCAGCCTCCTGAGTAGCCAGAACTACAGGTGTGTGCCACCACGCCTAACTTTTTTTGTATTTTTGGTAGAGACAGGGTTCCATCATGTTGGCCAGGCTGGTCTCGAACTCCTGACCTCAGGTGATCCATCCACCTCAGCCTCCCAAAGTGCTGGGATTTCAAGTGTGAGCTGCCACACCCAGGCAATAATCTTATACAAAGGTCTATTATGGGTCCTTATATTACTCATCTTTAAATAAAATTAATTCTTTCTCTACCAAATATTTATATGCATTGTTTTATTGGTGAAGAAGGGAGATATCAGATTTATGCTCTTATCCAGGGTCAGCAGATCATAACCAGTAGTTCTAACACAGTCTATTGCACTTTTTGAACAGTCTATGAACTAAGAATAGAGGAGAAGGAGAAGGAAGGGAAAAGGTAGAAGAAGGAGGAGAAGGAGAAGGAAAACAAGAAGAAAGAGATGAAGAAGAGGAAGAAGAAGGAGGAGGAGAGGAGGAAGAAGAGAAGGAGGAGGGAGAGGGGGAGGAGGGGGAAGGAGGAGGAAAACAGAAGAAGAGCAAGAAGAAGAAGCGGGGGAGGAGGGGGGAAGAAAAGAAAACGAAGAGGAAGATGAAGACAATGAAGAAGAAAAGACATAGCCAGCTATAAAGACTCTGTGGCCCACAAAATCTAAACGAGTCACTACCTGATTATTTACAGAAAAAGTTTGCCAATCCTTGTTTCATTATAACAGTAATTCTCCTTACGAAAGAAAATAATGTGTTAAAAAATCTGTTTGCTTTTATTTATCCTAGGAAATTGAGATTGGTACTGCAAAGAACCTTACATTAATCAATCTTTCCTCTCTAGCTTGCCTCAGAAACAGTCTGCTTTCTTCAAGTATGTATGCTTGCATGTGTGTGTGTGTGTGTGTGTGTGTGAGAGAGAGAGAGAGAGAGAAAGAGATAGAGAATACTATTTTCATTTACTCAAATGAAAGATTATTCATTTTGGTAACAAGTATATACCACTTGCTTTAGAGAACAGTGTGCTGATGCCTTTCTCTGAGACCTGCAGCCATGGGTACATTCTCATGGATTCTTCTTATACTTAGTTTTAATTTCTACTGCTACATTTTGCAATTTTACTCATATAATGTGATTTGACTTACAGATGTCATTTAGTTCCTTTGAATTTCTATTTCTTGTTCTCTGTTTTATTTGTATGATTGCTTAAAGGAGAAGGGAAAAAACACCTACATTAGTCCCATATTTAAAAATGAAATGTCTATTTTTAAATAAACATTACTATATCTTTATCTTGGAATATTTTACCAGGAAACTTTCAGGAATAAAGATAGTGAAGTTAAATAGTAAAGATTACATATAAATGCTATTTGTCATTACCGTGAATGAACAGTAAATTCTTATCAGACTGCCTCATAAATATCTAACAAGCACACAGTATATTGTGATTGCATACCACGGAAAATCCATCAGGGCTCTGTGTGGTTGGCTAATTAAACTGCGCATCATGATTTTAGCAACTAAAAGGATAATTTAAGAAATACGCAAAAGACTTGAATATTCTCAAGATCAGGGATAAAGAGACTTGTTCAGTAATTCAGCAAACCATCAGTGCCTACTCTGTGCAAGGCACTATACTAGGTGCGGGTTTATTCCTGTACTTAGCATCAAGCAAATCATTTACATTCCACTCAACCAAAGGCAAGAGGAAATAGTTTCAACTAGAGATGTAATTGATATAAAATGAATCAGTTAAAGTGAGAAGTAAAGAAAAAATTCATCCAGAGAAAAACTAGCTTTTCGATGTAATGAGGACCAGCGGAGTAAATAAGATCAGGAAACTATCATGACCATTAACTTTTCTTCTAAGGCTCTTGATATGTAGAGAGAAAAATTAGGAAAGCTAGATGAGTCCATTTGAAAGTGTAAATGAAAAAAAGAATGAGATTAAGTTCATATTGGAAGTTTGTTTTAGTTGTTCTTCACACATATTAACCTACATAGCGAAGTCAAAATCCTTTAAATTTCAGATTGTGAATCTTATTTGAAATCATCTGGGCTTCGCTTAATTTTCAACATTTTGGAGTTGCAACGTGTTTCCAATATAATTAAAAAGTAAGTTTGTTCTGTGTTCTCTCTCCCCCTCTCATTTTCACCAAGGACATGAATTCTTAAAAAATTTGCATAGTAACATTTACTTTCTTTTCTGCTCCATGAAGGAATATAATTAAAAAGGTGAAAGGCATTAAGCTGATGGTTCATAATGCACTAATTTATAATAGTGTATTAGCATTCTGATGAAAATAAAATACTTAATGAAACTGGAGAAAGATTTCATTTTCACCCTTCTCATTATATGTATGGTGAGTTCTGAGATTCAGGCAATGTTGCAGCAGAGAGGCTATCATAAGTGAATGCTGCTTAGGAAGCTATTCAACGAGAGTTTTCAAACAGCTGTTCCTAAGCTTCATTAAGACTCATTATGAGTTGTCATGTAATGGAGAACTTATATTTTTTGATGATCTCTGCATACCAGTAAAGATAAAAGTATGTCTTAAGGCAGAACTAAAAAGAACAGAAGTTGGTACATATTAAAAATAGATTACTAAAATGCCCTAGTTAGCTGGCACAGACCTTAAAAGCTCAGTACAATCACTCAGATTTAAAGGGAAAGATAAAAAGTGACTAAACTCACTGAGCTTTTAATACATCAACGGTTATATTTTAGGAAAAAAAACTATTCTTTCATATGAAAGATACCTGGGGGCCCCAGAGATTTATCTGCACCTCTCATGATGGGAATTCAGAGTTTGTGTGGCCATGCCTGAGAGAGACATCCTGATAGCTTTTCTAATTGTTACTTTGTATCAAATGTAAGGAGTCACACCTTCAAGTGTAAGTAATCGCATCTTTCCTCCATGCACCACACCTCAGACGCTTTTCCCACACAAGTGAAAGGCTATCTCAATTTTTAGAGCGTGAAGATCATTGTCACAGCTACTTCTGTATCGACAGAGACCTTCAGAATTGATATACACATAGAACAGACTTTAGGGGGATGTATTTGAGGGAGCAGCGCTTAGAAGAATTAGTTCGAAGTCGTACAGCTATTTGTACAGAGCAAACACAGTCGGTTTTTTTTGTTTTGTTTTTGTTTTTTTACTTAGAGTATAAACAAAAGTAACAAAAACTTTTAAGAAATGCCTTTATACTTTATGAAAGGTAAGAAATGATCAAGTATTCATATCAAATATTATTGCTATTAATTAGAATTGTATTGTGGGATGATGGAAATTAACGATGGTGACTTTAGCACCCGAAACCACTGCCTAGAGCTGCCACTCTTTGATCAAATGTAGCAGTGTCCAACAACAAGCACAATCGCCAGAGCAGCCTTGTAACTATTTTTCGTATCTAGATCTTCATTGTCAGTCACAGCCCTCGTCCCATACCCAGTCACACTCATCCAGAACTCTGTATCCCTTAGAAGAAAAATGGGACAATGCCAAGCAGGTGCTTTTTTTCCTGCCTAGTTGTCTTCTGTGAGGAGGAGAGACAATGTGTAGCAGATACACTGCACATTTACCAGTAGCAAACAGCAGAGTAGAGTGCCCTGCAGTTCAAGACTGCTCAGAGAAAACATTCCTTAATGACAGAGATCCAGATGTGGAAGTGGCAGAAGAGGAGGGCTTTGGGAGGCTAATGAATGCGATCGCATGTAGCCACAAATACTGCATGATGCTGAGGATGAGGGCAACTTTAACAAAACTTGCAGAGGCAGAGTAAGAAAAAGTCCTAGATTTATGCACACAGAAATCTAGAAAAAGTGTAATGTTTCCTTTATTCAAGATAAGCATAAAAAGGAGAGAGTCAGTGGGGAAGAGGATGGCACTGGTTAAAGAGCTAGGTAGTAAAGCAGGAGTGGATCAGGAAAAAAGAATATTTTGCTTTTGTATTAGTCAGGGATCTCCACAGAAATAGAACCAATAGGATCTATTTATCTAGATCTACATATAGTTATAGATGTAGCTATAGATATATGGGAAGATATTTATTATGAGGGGTTGGCTCACATGATTGTGGAGGCTGTCCCAAGAGCTGTTGTTTGCAAGCCGAAGGTTCGGAAAAGCCAGTGGTCTAGTTCCAGGGTGAGCTTGAGTGCGTGAGAACCAGTGGATCCAATGGTGTGGGTCCCAGTCTGAGTTTGAAGGCCTGGGGACCAGGATCACCAATGTTGATGTCCCTGCCCAAGAAGAGAGAGCAAATTTGCTCTTCCTTCACCTTTTTCTTCTATTTTCTCCCATGTTTTCTCTGACGTAAGAGAGCAATTAATGTGCCATGTTGTTCTATGTAAACTTTATTTCTTCACACTGCTATATTTGGGTCCTCAATGGATTGTATGATGCCCACTCACACTCTGAGACTGGGTCTTCATTTCTCAGTCTACTGATTCAAACGGTAACCCCTTCCAGAAACACCCTAACAGACAGCCAGAAATAATGTTTTACCAGCTACCTGGGCATTCCTTAGCTTCGTCAAATTGACACATAACGTTAGTCACTATAGCTCTGTTCTTGAAATACGCTCTGATTGTTTCTAAAACCTTTTTTCCAAGGTAACGAGTTAGTTTTGTCAGTTCAAACATTGCAAACCAGATTATTGAATGACTTCATATTTGATAGTCTTTACATCAATATATTGATATTATTAGTAGGTTTGTTAACAGTTTGGAGACAAAAGAAGAAATTAGCACTGATTGCCTACGTAATATACTAAAAGGTTATCCAGGTAGAATATGAGCTTCCATCTAATTGCTATTAAGGCTGCTCATAGATTAATTGAAGTGGCAAATGGCAATATCATTGTTTAGGGTGACCTACCTAATCCCAGTGCAGCAAATTCAATCTTCTCTCTCACAACAGGCTGTCTCCTATGTGTATCCTCTCATCACCATAGAACTTTGGATAGTATCTACTGTTTCAAAAGATGCTGTCATATCTATTTTCTCAAAAGCCTGTGAGAAAGATAGGGCCAGAATTACAATCTCCATTTTATAGATGAGGATACAGGTCAAAGAGGCTACATGAATTGGCCCTGCAGCTAGTTAGTAGCTGACCTGGGACTTCAACACAGGTGTTCTAAATTCTAATCTGGAGAGCATCTCCTCTGCATGAGAGCATGCTGCCACACACCTAATTATAGAAGAGGAGTCCTGGGGCAGAGATGAACTCTTTTGGCCAATCTGTTTTCTAGGATTCCCAGAAAGATTTCGAGGTCAAACCTGGACTAATGGTGATTAATTCCTGCCAACAAAGCAGACATATTTCAGAAGTTTTTGTTTTTAAAATTATTTCTACTTTAAAGAAATTGACTGTTAAATATACAGCACTTTTAATGGTAATGCAAAGTCTATCTGACTAGCTCAATATGTGAAAAGATGACAGGCAATTTAACTTTTCTGTGCAGACTCAAGCTCTGTCTTGTAATGGATAGTGCTACCTTAGTTTTATGCTGCATTTCTCAACCTTCCTAAGGATTTAACAAACTGTGCATGGTTATGCGAACGACCTATTCTCCCCATGAAAGATAGCAAGCATGCTGTGATGACAAAACCATGCAATCAGTTTCCAGAAAGGATCATCTATATTCCCCATGCAGCTACTAAAATAAGAGTGGAATAAAACAGAAAGGGCTTTGCTAAAGTAAAATGGGACTCAGATGCTTAGAGGTCATGTTCTTCCATTATGTATTTTTGCAAGCATCATCCCTAAAGGTTATCATACAGGATTTTTGCTGCTTTAAATAAGTAGCAGTTGAAATGATTGTCTTTCTTATGTATCATGCCTGTGTTTTCTCTGATGTGTGAGAGCAATTACTGTGCCGTGCTGTTTTATGTAACCTTTATTTCTTCACACGACAATCTCTTTCTTTTATTTCACATGTAACTCAAACTCCTATTTTGATCATCTCTGGGGTCAGAAGGAGATGGGATTCAGATAAATATCATTTAAATATAGTCAGTCATGGGCCATAGGTTTTGTTTTCTCTATATATTATTTGACTCAGTATCAAAGGCGCAATTTGTTCTCTGTGTTTTCAATTTAGTGTTACATAGTGTGTTAATTTCAATATGAGCACTGTAGAGTATGGCAGGAACCACAGAATTTAATTTGAGTAAATTCAGGCCTTAGGCCCATGATATGGACCAGCCTTTGCAAAGATGTGCTCAGTAGAGCATTAATCCTGTCCTATGAAGAGTGGGGGCAGAAGGAAAGATATTTGGGGAAGGTTACATGCCTCCCTGTGAAATTCATGATGCACATTAGCATATTAATGGCCCTGAGACTTCCTCAAGTAGATACTTTGTTCAGTTTTGCTCAACCCAATATCTCTCAAATTTATGTCATTCAATCACGCATATGTCATTGAGCTTCTATTATAGGCCAAGCATTCTTCTAAGTTCTGAAAATACTTCAAGGAGAAAAAAAATGTAAAAACTTTGCCTATATGAAGGTCACATTCCAGTGGGGAACACAGACAATAAGCAAATAAATAAGTGAAATAAATAGTATGTCAGATAGTGCAACGTGCTGTGCAGCTAAATAAAGGGGGTAAAGGAGTGGGGTGGAGTTGAAAAGTTGGATATTTATTTTATTTGACTGCAGCATCTCCATTGTGCATACTTTTTAAGGCCTTGTGGAACCAGAGTTCTACAGAAAACACTCCGGGTTCCACTGAGTTGGACCCTCAGTTAGAAACCTTTTGCAGCTCACATTCTAGATTCATGCTTCAAGTTTCTTTACAGAAGATGATTCATTAAAAAATACTCTCCATTGTAACTATCGTTTTCTGAATTTGACTAACAATATCTACAATATGTAAGCCAGTACTTATGTTGCACTTCAAAATTTTTAAGCTAGTTTTGTCCTTTGAGAGAATGAAATAGATAACCAAGATTCAGATTAATAACCACTAGATGTCGGTGTTATCATTGGGTAAGACAGATGATCTTAAAGCAGGCTTGGTTGACCTAGATAATTCACAGCATAAGTAGACACTTAAAAATATCTCACTAATTTATTAAAGTATAATTGTATAACTTTCAAAAGCAGTTCCTAGAGGATAAAGACAAATATAATTTGGAACAAGAATTAAAGAAACATAAGAATGTGGGCTTATTTACTTATTAATCAAGTTAAACAGTTTATCTAAACACATTCTCTATGATAGTTTCTCAAATATATTCGAGAAACCTCTATTGAGCAACTATTATGTGTTAGATACTTGACTAGGTACCAAGGAGAATACTGTTTTAAATGACAGTAGCTTATTAATAATAAGAGTACTTAATAATACAGTGTGAGGAGGGCAACATATTTTTAGGGACACAGGTGACAAACACAAAATGCAGAGGAAGGAGGATGGAGGTGGAAGAGGGAAGACTTCAACAGGGAAGACTGACTCACAGGGGGACAAGTCTGGGGTTATGAAGGACTTAGGAACATTTTGCAATAGTTCAGGTAAGAGATGAAGAGTTTGGCAGATATTTATACCAACTTACTTCACAGACAAATAGGAACCCATCTGATAAGAACTTCCTATGTAAGACTATTGTGTCTACTTGCTCTCTAGGCCCTATATTCCTCATCTTGTGAAGGGCCTTGTGGCACTGAGAATTCTGAATCTTTACTATCTCTCTATCTTAGGTTCCTGTCAATCAGAATTTACATATGCTCTGTTATCTCTAATCTTAAAAAATAACTAGTCCATCTCCCAATCCACCAGCCAGTGAACTTTCACTGTTCCCACAAACTCTTATAATTGACACCTTCAAGGAATTATTGGTACTTGCTATTCACTCACATCTCAACTGGCAGAAATCTGCCTCTGACCACACAAACTGCGCCCACCAGTGGTTACTGAAGACTTTTGTGTCCCCAAATCCAGTGGGCCCATTCATCCTTTACTTTGATGGTTTCATAGCACTGGCCACTGTTGAACATTTTCTACTACTTGAAACACCATCTTCCCACAACACCACGTTTTCCTAGTTTTCTTCCTAATTATTCCCATAGTTGTCAGATACTTTATTGATTTTTTTTCTGTTCCTTCACAGATATTCGTTTTTTCTCACTCTCTGTACTTTCCACAGTGAATGCTTATCCTTCCTCAGGGCTAGCTATTTTTATTTGTATGTGAAGACTCTGAAGTCTTGCCTCTAGCTTAGTTCTCCCTCTTTTTACCCCCTAGCATCTTCGAATCAATATATTAAATATTAACACATCTTTTCTTTTTCTCTTAAAACTTGCTGATTCACCAATATATCCTATCTTTCCTGGTGCTCAAACTGGAATTTGGGAAAATCTTTGATTTTTCCTTCTTCTTTTGTGACTATATCCAATAAATCACTTACACTTAAACTTATTTATTGAAGACTTATTATACACCCTCAGTGCTTCTAAGCCTGAGATCTTCAGGATGGTAATAAATCAGTTACATGAAAGATGTGGAAAGAGTGTTTCAAGCAGAGAAGAAAACATTTGCATAGGTGGGAAAGTTTGTCAGAAGGCCAATATAAAAACAGAAATCTGTTTGCATCGTTCTGTGCTTAAAACCCTAAATGCTTAATGTGGATAATAAAGCTCTTCAGGACTCTGACCTTGACTCTTCTCAGGCCTATCTCATTTTCTGGCCCTTCACTCTTTTTATTCCTGTCACACTGGATTTCCTTTGGCTCCTGCAATGCTGCAAGTTCTCTCTAACTTCAGACCCTTCCACAAGCTCTTTCCTTAGCTGCAGGGAAAGATCTCATTGCACTTTCTCCTTTATCTGGCTAGTTCAGACTTATTCTGCAGGCCTTTGCAAGGAGGCCTTCCTTGGCTGGCAGCTCCATTCTCACTTCTGGGCAAGGGAAAGACCCACATGAACCCCTGTGCTCCCCTTTTATAAATAAATAACTGGCTTTTCTCTTGCTTAGTGTCAATGTTCCATGTTAGACTACAGGCTTGATGAGGACAGAACCCTTGTCTGTATTTCTTTTTAACCTTTTATCTTCAGTGCCTCATACTATTCCTGCCATATTGTAAATACCCAATAAGAATTTGGGTGAAAACTGAATGAATAAATGAATTCCAGGATATTGAAATAGAGGCAGATATCAAGGGTCATGGCCATCTTATCCCCGGCTGATAACCTACACATATTGATGGTCTGTTTTATGTGGAAAAAATACTGAAATCAATTTGAAAAATTTTGGACTTAAATTTAAGAGTCACCTGTAATCCCAGCACCTCAGGAGGCCAAGGTGGGTGGATCACTTGAGCTCAGGAGTTCAAGACCAGCCTGGGCAACATAGGGAAACCTTGTCTCTACAAAAAAAATACAAAAATTAGCTGGGAGTGGTGGTGCATTCCTGTAGTCCCAGCTACTTGGGAGGCTGAGGCAGGTAGATTGCTTAAGCCTGGGAAGCAGAGGTTGCAGTGAGCTGAGATCGTGCCACTGCACTCCAGCCTGGGCAACAGAGCAAGAACCTGTTCCAAAAAAAAAAAAAAAAAAAAGAGTCATAATCTTTATCTGTAGTATCTCTCATTAAAAAAAATTAAATCAAAAAACTTCCTTTGATTCCTCTCAACCCCCATAACATTTCTATTGTTGCCCTTGACAGAAAAACTCCTCAAATAGCTTCCTATAGTTTTTGCCACTTCTGCTTGTTCCATTAATCCATTTCAATGGGATTTTGTGTCTCTCATTCAACAGGAAGTACTCTTACCAATATCTGTAATAACCCATATCTTGCAAACTCAGTGGTCCATACAGCTTTTACTCAGGAGAACTGATGTTATTCAACATTTCTTTTTGTCCTGGAAACATTTCCTTTGGGCTCTTTCTTAGTTCTCACAACTCACTGCTCTGCATTCTTTTGCTGGATTAACTTCAACTTCCCAAACGTCAAGTATTGGGGTGACCTAGGGTTCAGTCTTCAACTCTTCCTTCTCTCTGTTTTCTTATCCAATCATAGGGCTTTACAAAGCATCTATTCCCAGCAGAGTTCCAATTTTATATGTCTAGCCCTGATCTCAATCCTGAATCCCAGACTTTCCTATTGAATTTTCAACTTGACACCTGCATTTAGATGTTAATTAGACATTGCAAATTTAACACCTCAAAAACTGAATTTTTGAATTTCCTCTGAAAATCTGTTCCTCCAGAAGTCTTTCCCATCTCAGTAAATGGAATTTATTCTGCTAGTTGCTCAATCCAAACATCTTGAAGTCATTCTTTACTCCTCTCTTGCTCTCACATCCCACATCCCATCCATGCAAATCCTACATGCTCTGATTTTGAAATATGTCTAGAACTCTGCCCACTCCTCACTGCCTTCACCCTAGTAAAGTAATCTAACTGGTTTTCCTGATCTCATCCTTGTCCCACAAAAACCTGCTTCCTCCTTTTGCACAGCAGCAAGTGTAATCTTTTACAAAAGTTTGCCTGGTCCTGGCTTCCCATCTCAATCCATCCTTAACATGGCCTTCAAGGTCCTGTGTAATCTTTTCACAGCCTTTCTTTCTGACTTAATCTCATTCTAATTTTTTCTCTTGGCAAACTCTCCTCCAGCCACTCTGATGTCTTTTCTATTCCTCCAGTACTCTAGGTCAGTTCCCACTCCAAATCTTTTGCGTGGTCTGCTTTTTTTTTTTTTTTTTTTTTGGCCGGGTTGGTCTTGGACACTCTCTCCAGCTGTTAACAAGGCTTACTCTTTCCTTGAAGTCTGTTCAAATGTCACTTTATCTGAGAGTCCTTCCATTAACACCTCACCAAAAACAGAATCTTCCATCACTTGGTGTTTCACCCTCCATAACCTCATAACACTTGCCCTCACTTGACATGTTGTATATTTCTTTGTTTATTTTGGATAGTAGGCACATAAATGATTTCAATCAGAATTATAAGTAGAAGTTAGACTTATGATCCAAATTCGGAAGACATGTTCTGTTCCCTTTTACTTGACTCAGACAAGGCAAAAAACTGAAAGCTTTTTCATAGTATGTGTACTGTTCTTCAGATACCATATTGCCAAGGACAGTTAATTACATAATAGAATTACATGGTTTCTTCCTGTTGCTGACAATTTAGACTTTTTTTCATGTCTGTTCCTATAATTTTTCTCTAGATTACCCTGATTATTTGTACTTATTTAAACTGATGGGCTCATTTCTTTTATTCCTCCTGCTTAGGGCTTCCTTAAAGTTTACTTTGCATAAAGAAGGAGCAGTGGTACTGTCAGTAACTTAGTTTTCTAAGGCAGTTTGAGAAATTCTAAAAGAGTTTACTCGCTGTTTTAACATCATAACATTTTCGAAACAACATAACATAGCAAAAATAATTTGTAAAGAGTTACACAGTAATTTCCCAACAGCCCTCAACACCATGTGCCAGCTGGTGCTCTCAGGGTGAATGGCTGGGTAATGGCTCAGTTCTCAGGGAGAAGGAAATGAATATCTAAGCAAGTTTTTTGTTTTATTTTGTTTTTAAGTGCAATTAAATTCCCTTTAGGCAGACATTTCATTTTGTTCAAGGCTGTTTTCCCTGGGCCTAGGATTGTGTCTCACATTTTGTGGGTAATGTTAAATATTAATATGTGCTGAATTAAATGAGTGAATAAATGAATAAAAATAAGCAAAAGGAGTTGACATAAATAGAAAAGCAACACAGTTTTCTGGAAGGAGCTTTAGATAAAGTCTGAGGAGAGCTAGGTTTTAAGCCTTGGCCAAGATAAGCATGCCACAATGTCTATTCCTTAAGTAGTACAATGGAAATAATGATACCTCATAAGATGGTTGTGAGGATTCAGTGAAAGAACATGAACTATGTTGCACATACTGGATACTAGATGAAAGTTAAGTTTTTATCAGCCCCCATAACACCTCCCTTTCTTTTTTAGGTCATTACACTGATTTGTCTCCTTCTAGGTAAGTAATCAAGTAATTATTTTTGTTGCTAAGTTCGTTGTTATTAGGGATCATAATACCTGAATGCGTCTTCAAGAATGAAATAACACCGTGCCTGGTAAAAAATTCTGAAGCCTAATAAGCATTCTAAAGCTTATGCATTATTATTATTTGGTAAGGTTGCTAAATTTCTAGTATCTATAAATAACAGGATGGTATGTGATAGTCACACTCTATTCAATATGCTCTAGGTTCCTTAAGGATATTAATTTAATTTGGACTATTTCCAAACTTTTCCTATCTTTGCAAACCACTCTTCTTTCATGGCCCCTTCTATTCCCTTAACAAGCCATGTCTAAGAGGAGTAGCTCTGATTTGGGTCAAGGTAAAAAAAATAGTCTTCAAGAGTACTTTATTTTTCAATAATATTAAAAATTAGAATATTTAATGGGAAGAATAATAGTATTAAATTGGAACTGAATGGGAATGCTTATTATTGTGGATAATTTCTTCTTTGGTTACTACATGGTTTTTTGTCCTCAGCACTATTGACATTCAGCGCTAGATTATTCTTTGTTGGGGATGAGGGTTGACTTTTGCATTGTAGGATGTTTAATGGCATTCCTGAACTCTACCCGTTAGAAGCCAGTGGCACCCTCCCAGCTATGACAACCACAAATGTCTTCAGATATTGCCAAATATATTCTGTGTAGGTTGGGGGAGGGGGATAAATAGCACACCATTGAGAACATTGAGTTACAGGAAGCACAGGGTGCACTAAAGAGAATTTTCCAAGTGAAAGTGTTCCTCCAACCCTTAGGACAAGGAGTTGATTTAAGCCAGATCTGAGATCAGAGAGCCATTCTAGTATCAAATCATTTTCTTTCACTTCCTCTTGCTTAGTGGCAATACACTCAGTGTGGTTTTAGGGCAGGCTGACTTTGGTTCCAGTTTCCTGGAACTGGCAGAGTTTACAGTTGATATTCTGGTGTAATTATTATAATGCTCCCTTTTAGTTTCAAGACTTATTGTTTGGACAATAAATTATTTGCTCACTTTAGCCTGTGTGGTGACCACTATTTTAGATGCTGGAACTCAGTGATAAAAAACATACAGACTCCCTTTTGGAGTCCCTTTGGAGTCCATTTGGAGATCACATCACAGTAGGGAGGAAGAAAATAAATAAATGTATTGTGTAATGTAGCAAGTTACAAGTATTAAAATGCAAAAGGAGCTAGTTACAAGTGCCACTAAACGGAAAACAAGGAGATGGGTTGACAGGAGGGGTCTAGGATAATTCTTTAAATAATGTAGTTAGGAAGACCTCTTTCAACAGCATCATTTGAATGGAAACCAAATGATGTGTGAATATGGATTATACTTCTCGTGGCTTTTTCTGATCTAGATTTAATTTAAAGCTAAACTTCAGTTTTTTATAAATATGAATTCATACATTTGAACCTTTATTCATACATATGAATCTCCTAGGCGAATCTAGGTTTTGTATGTGGCCTGAGGATTACATAGGGCAGGGAAATAGGAAGGAACTGTGGAAAAAATGCATATGTAATTATGACTAACAACTGGGTGCAGGTACTTGGAAAGGGACTATGCCCGTGAGAAGTCCCAAAGCTTAAGCTTCATGAGCTTCATGGTGAATCCACTACTGGTGTTAGAGATCAGCAAGGGACAGGGGGCAGGAGCCCTCACTGGAATCAATGAGTGGGCACTTTCTTGAAGGGCTGGGCACCTCCTCCAGCAACCAGTGAGTGTGGAGGGGCTGAAGAGAGAGTGGGACATCTTGAGACAACACTAATAAGCCAAGCCACATGCTTTTGCATAAAATTGAGTTTTCCCAATGTATTGTGGTTTGGTTGTGCTGCCCCTACCCCTCAAACATTACTACAGCATTTTATTGTGTGCCAGCAATTGGGTGTCATTTTGCGAGACAGTCCACAAAGGAAGTTTTGAGGAATAGGTGGTTTTAAAAGTGCCATTAATGTTTCTAATGATAGCTGACAGGTAATTAGCCTGAATAATATTCTAACCAAGTGGCTTGAGCAATTAAGACTGTCCTGTAAAAGTAAAGGATGCCTCATTTGATAAGAGAAGTGTAGGTTCCGTGAGGTTTATTCCATTAAAATGAGCTGCTCCGTTATAAGCAGATTCAGAAGCTCTTTGTTCTTTCCCTTAAACCCCATAGATTCAAACTGTGGTCCTATTTGAAATCTGTCAGCTGAAGTTTTAACCATAACACCAGTCTTATCTTTTCAAAAGGATTGGATCAAAGTAGCTTAGTTTTCATCTGAGTTTAACAGGGGAAATGGCCTGTGGCTATCACTCTGTAATGAGAACTTTCCCAAGTGACCAGCACTAAAGAAATACAGTGATGTTTTGACTTTGTGTTTGTTATCATCAGACCTTCCAATCTCTAAATATATATACATGCAAAAAATCATAGCTCTTTAGAGAAGTGATTTAAGAGTTAGTAATATAATTCATTATTTTACCTATGAGAAGAGCTTAATGAGAACTAAATAGGTCTTCAAACTAGGTCAAAATCAAAGAAGTGACTCATTTGATATATCCTTAAGCATTAAACCCCACTGCAAAGAAGCAATGCATCATGAGACTAGATTGCTTATGTTCATAACAGGCTGCCTCACTAGATACTAAAATGGGAAAGGACAAATCAAACTTAAGCATTTGCATAAAATTTGAAGAATGGGATTTTTCTATAAGCTTTAAACTAATATTTCAGCTAATAAACCAAAACTGCAATCGTTCTCATATTTTTAGAATGTTATCAACCAGGGTAAAAGATGTTAGTAGTTTTTAATTGTTTTTTTCTAATGGAAGTATGCCTTTTAATACATAAGGGATGTGAGGATGTTTGTGCTTGTCTTTTTTTCTTTTCAATAACTTGAAGAAGCTGGGTGTGTATTTTTACTTGATATATTGTTTTACCCATATTTCAGTTTGTAAAATACATTAATATATTGAATTTTGGAAATATAGTGGTGCAAGTATTGGTTTTATCAGTATACTGTGCATGTGCATCTGAGTGAGAAGTGGATCTAAAAATTGAATGGGATTACAATAGCCACTTGAAGCAATGTCAATTAGTCTGCCTAGATGGGGAAAAACATTTGGGATTTCTTTGAATAATTTTTAAAACAGGTTATTTGCGTATATATGTGTGTGTGTGTGTGTGTATGTATTTATGGACATAAATTACTTTTATATTGATACTTTTACAATTCTTCAAATAACTAAAATATTGCATTGTCATATAATGGTGCTAGATATAGAATTTGTGTTTGGGTCTATAATTTGACATACGTTTTCTCTAAAATTAAAGAAGTGAATACGACCCTGCCAACTTAGTATCTATATTAACTTTTGAGATTTGTCAGTATAATTAGGATTACTATGTGATTTAGATATAAACTTATACAATTAAATGTATAATAAAGTGTTTTATTATAAATTCAAAAATAGGACACAAAATGTTAAAAAAGGGCTTTTATTAAATAAATTACTTCTTTTCTTTACACACAAAATATTTGAGGCATAGACTATTACTTCCTTTCCTATATCTATTCCTCCCTTTCCCTTTATAACAGAATCCCAGATTCTAAGTGGACACAAACTCTAAGCTAAAAAATGATGACTTTTCCCACAGTCCCTTAAAGCTTGGTCTAATTAAGTTCTAGAGAATGAGATGCAAACTGTTACATAGTGCTCTGGAAAGTTTCCTTAAAAAGGGAGAGGTCATGCATCTCTTCTGCCCTTTAAGCAACTAATTGGCATAAGATGTGATGGCTGAAGTTCTAGGAGCAACATTGGTTGATATGGCTGAAGACCACATCCCAAAAGTGGCAGAGAAGTGAGCTTGAAGGGGCTAGTTGTCTACTGACTATATGGAATAGCTCTACTAACCTTAAACCATCAACCTCAGGAATTCTTTTATGTAAGGGAGAAATAAGCTTCTATTTAGTTTGAATCACTGTTTTATTACTTTTTCTTATGTGGCCCAATCCCATCCCAAATGATACACAATTATTGAAATCATACATTAATATTATATTTAATGGCATGAGGAAATTCAGGTAAATATATTGGGCAAAATAAATTAATTTATTCATAAACAAATAAATAAACCAAAACATTGGCAGCATTTTTTATTTTTACTTTCTTCTTTATACTCTTCGGTATTTTTTAAATTTTCTAAAATGGATAGGTAACACTGAAAAGAACATATTTGTACCTGAAGTTTGCATACATGGTTGCTCACTGCCTTATAAAAAATGTGTTGGCTTGGAAGTGCAGAATATTGATTTGGAAGACTTTTTTATATATTGGCAAATCAATGTCTACAATGATTGTTTTAATTTTCTCTGAAGCCAACAATATAAAAACAGTGCTCATTTCATTGCTTTATAACATAACACAAAGTAGTCGTTTTAAATTTAATAACTTGACTATACATTAGGAACATGGTTTTTAACTTTTATTTTGATTGAAAATTTTGTTTCCTCCCTATAAAAATTATTGGTGAACAAATGATAATCTTAGCTAGATTTATAAAATAAATAGAGGAATCAGGATGATTCTAAGATTTTTGGCCTAAGCAACTAGACATATAGAATATGCTCTGAGGGGGAAGACTAAGGGAGGGACAGGATCCTCCAAACTAAACTTTGAAGAGGCATCCAAAATTTAGTCCTGGATGTGTTAAGTATGAGATTACTGTTAGAAATCTAAGTGGAGGTATTGGATGGGGAATTAAATATATGAATCTGGAATTCAAGAAAGACACTTGAGCCAAAGATTTAAATCTGGGAGTCATCTCCTTTAGACAATATTTAAAATCATGAGTTGGGTGAGATCATCATCTCAATGAACTTATAAAGAGAAGAGATGAGAAAAAATGAGGCAAGAGATAAACCAAGTGTTAGGAAGGATAACATGATAAACTACGTCAAATGTTGATGATAGGACAAAGAAATTTGGCAGACATATTTAGCATGTGTATGTCATCGGGCACCTTAGCAAGAGTGTTTTGGTAAGGGATAGGGCATAAAGCCTGAAAGAAACAGGGGAAGTGGAGGAGAGGAAAGTTGGAGAGAATAAATACAGAGTATCTTTTCATGGAGTTTTGCTTTAAACAAGAGGTGAGAAATGAGGCAGTAGTTGGCATAGAAAGTGAGGTCAAGATAAAATGTTGCTTTGTTTTGTTCTAATATGGGAAATATGACAATGAGTTTTTATTATGCTGGTAGCAATGATTCAGGAGAAAGAAAAAATAATGATGTAAGAGACAGAAAAGAGAAGGGCTGGGACTATGTCCGTGGAGGGGATGTAATTAAGCATGCATGAAGAGAGGTTGGCTGCAGGAAAGAGAACAGAGAGGTCACTGGTAGGAACAGGCAGAAAAGTAAGTTAAAAGGACGCAGATACTGGTAGGTGAGTAGATGTAGGGGTGTAATAGTGGGGGCTCCTCACTGATTACTTCAATGTTACTCAGTGACTTGAGAAGCAAGGTCACTAATAGAGACTGAGGGTGGGCATGAAGGTGTTTGAGGTTTGAGGAAACAAGGTCGGGCTGAAATACTAGGTTATTATAGTGGAGAGTGAATGGGCCATGGAAACAGTGTGAATGGCCAGCAGCATTAGGGCCCACCTGGGGGTTGTGGTCAGAAATATGAAGTGGAGCCCGCCAGCATGGTGTGCATTTTTCTTCAGTCACTTTCACTTTCATTTTCACTTTGAGCTGGGTGTAGGCATGAAGTAGGATAAAAATTGGACCTAATCTGGATTAGCTAAAGGAGTATGAGCAAGAAATGATCAAGAAAATGTGAAAATGCCAGAAAATGATTGTAGTGGATGTCCATGGAATTTAAGCCAAGCAAGGAGAGAAGGAGGCATATTCAGTGGGTGAGATTTAAAGTCAATGGATTGGAAATCCCAATTGGATGGAAATATTGTAGGAGTTGGGATATTAAAGGGAATGCATTAGAAAGATGGGAATGAATGCCTCAGGTATAACTATAGGAATAGCTAAGATAGGATGGAAGACAAGTCCACTGGAAGATTTCAAGGAACTGAGAAAAAGCAAACTTTGAAGCTTGAATTTTGCATGCAATTTTATAAACTTTCTAATTTTGTCTTTTTAAAATTAAGACTTTCTTAATATCACAGCATAGCAGTTACAGAGTTACAGCTGTACAATTATGTTAGCATCTGTTTAGGGACAAGAATAGGATACAGGTATCTGAACTTTTTTTTTTCTAGAAATAAACAGCTAGAAAGTTACACCATTCTAGTCAATTCTGATGTTGGTATGATATTTTAGAGAAATTAAACACATGGAATTGTCACTATCAACTATCTGTAATCTTCAAAAATGGCTATTTTATGTAGTTGAACCTAATATGTGTACTTGTATGCACGCAGTTATGTATATGCATCAGTATTGCAAAAATTCTCAAACAAAAGTAACAAAACTCAGTCTGATATTATGTTTGCAGGAATAGGCTTTCTGGAAAAGATATCTCCTGATTTTCCCTTTTAAGGGGAAGAAAAATTAAGGCAGAGCAGGTAGGCAAGGAATGGCTTTCATTTTACACTTTTATAGTCTTTCTCCCTGGGCTCATTCTCAACAGACTCATTATCATAAGCTAGATGTCACTGATGTTTTTAACATTTTGGTTATAAAAATAATAACAAGTACAAATTTGTTTTCAAAAGATGCAGACAATATAAAAATGTACACAGGAGAATAGGAAAGTTACCTTTTTCTTTTCTTTCCCAAACTTCAACTGTTTTTCCCAGAGGTAACCTGTGCAAAATGCTTTCTATGTATTCTAAGGTCTGCTTTCTATGCATTGGCCGGTATCTACCTATACATATAAATGCATCGCTCCTCCTTTTCTTCCTATTATCACAAAAATGGGAAAATAATATGACATATTTTTCAATTTGAATTTTTTATTTAGTGATATATCTTATAGATCTTTTGCATCAACACATATAGTATGACTGCATTGTACTCAATAGTATTAATATACCACTATTTTTAAAACCACCTCTCTAGTTTTGGATGTTAGATTATTAGAAGTAAATGAGGATAATAATAATTCTACATTCACAAAATAGTATAAAAGTTGAATAATACAGCTTATATAGAACACTTGTGAGAACACCTGGCATACAGTAAGCTTTCAAACCAACATTTGAAAAGACTAGTCTAATTTTTTCTAAATCTGATGGATGAAAATGATGAAAAATTGCTCTTCTATTTGTTTTCCCTTATCAGTAAGTATTTTGAGTATCTCTCCATATGTGTATCTTCCATTTTGTCCTATGTAGCTTTATATCCTTTACAATTAATCCCTTTTGGTTTGGGGACTTATATATTCCAGTCATAATTTTGGGGTATTAAATGCATCAAAACATTTTATCGCTACTATTCAGTTTTGTATTTTTAAAATAATATCTACAGTAAAGACTTTCAGTGTCTTTACTTAACACCCTTTTGTTCAGCTCTGACTTCAGCTGTGGTTGTGGTGGATAGTATCCCACATCAAGATGTCTCGGGACCTTGTCTAAAGACATGGGGCTTCCTCAGCCAGTATGTAATTACAGCCCAGAAACTAAAATAATGATAATGTCTCTAAGGGCAACCTTCAACCAATGGGTGAGAGGAGCCAGAGGACAAATGCTCCAGAACCCCTTACTTTCTGTAAATAAAATAAAATAAAAATACCACATGTGATATTTTTATTGAATCAAGAAATACAGCCTCTGGTACTTGATATGTGATTATTGACCAAGAGGCATTATGTATGCTTCTCAAAGATTCCCAAGTAATTGAGTTCCCATTGCTTTCAACTGTGGCCTCTGTATGTATTCTTATATTTACTTTTGCTCTTCCTTATTCTTACCTTTCCAGATAACTTACTCCTGCTTCTTAGGTTCATCTCTTATATAAATTATCTGTCCCCAGCTCTCAGGCTCTGCTTTTAAAGGAGTCTAGATTAAGACAATTGACAGTGGAGTTGGCCCTGGTAAACAAACTGTGAAGATGGGATACTGGAGTGGGATCATTCATTCATTGGTTAGTCAGCAATAATTACTACACTGCATTTGATAAGTGGGTTAATACTATAGGATGGTGATGGTGGAGTGGTGCTCTTGATAAGTGGAGTGGTGATGGATGCAATTTCACAAACACTTACTTGTGGCTTATTGGGATGAGGTATAAGCTAACGTTGAAGAATTGGGTTATGCCTTACCACTAGCAATTGAATGAGATAGAAACAATTACAGTTATGAGACTGTGGATTGACTGACTTTTGTTAACTGCTTAAGAATTCTGAGGGAATAAAAGAGAATGGTAAACTCCTCTCTTTAAGCAGACCCTGATCTTCTGTAGCCAGAAGGAAGCCTAGATGGAGTTTAATTCACACAGGAGACTGTGTGTCAGTCTCAGTGGGTCAATTACATTACAGTCAGAAAACAGATAGGAGAATATTCAGAATCTGATGTTGGATAAATGTGCCTGAGAACTTTTAACTCCCAAATATTACCAGGTTGCAATCCAATCTTTTATTCTGCTTCTCCCCCATCGTAGAGAAGGGCAGCATGCCCTTACCTTACCATACAAAGATATCATCTAAGGCAGAAGTCCCATAGTTAATACTTAATAGTCTCAAGACTCCATCTTTGTGTTCTCTCACTGTGTTCAGCCAATAACTAAAGTCATGGTAGAGCCGAGCCTGAGTGGAAAATTATCCTGGATGTTCCAGACTCTTGGATGAAATAGTTATTTTATTGACAATTGCAAGATTTGACTAATATTCATAAGCAGGAAACAGCAGAGCATGTACAGAAGTGGATCTTGAAAGTGTTGAACCAAGTGGGGTGGGGTTCAGAATGTAAGGCTGGAGAAGGGAGACTTTATTGGCATAGGAATGCTTTCCTTTGCCAGGAAAATTGCAACCCATCTTGTATGCTTCCAACATGGCTATCTGAAGCTTGGGCTTGATGATGGCCTTTAGTGAATGAGTTGGAGATGCAGTAACTGTCTTGTGAGTGTGTTAAGGATGGGGTCAGAGGAGAGAATATTAGAATGGATTTATTATATGAGAACATAAAACCACTTTACTGTGAAAGTCCAGAGGACACTTCCTTTGTAAAGCAATAAATAATGGACCTGTGAGGGACACTCTAACATTGGTGAGAAGCTCAGTGGTTGCTGCACTCTGAAGACCAGTGTTGACAGTAGAGTAGATTGTCATGGAAATGGGTTAACAATGATAGGTTCATGGAAGATCAGAGTCCAGGAAAATATTCTTAGGCATTAGAGGTGAATGAGATGGAATTACCATAATGAGCATCAGGGTTAGAGTGACAAACAGGTTGCCTTCACCTGCAGGGATCTCTGGCAATGACTGTTAGACCAAGGTGTTTATAGGGTGAGAATGATGGTATTTCTTGACTTATATAACCATAATATTATACTAAAATAAAATACACAGCCGGAAGGAAGACATCTATTTGTTAATGGCACAATGAACAATTCAGTCTCTCATTCTGTTTCAAAAACAGAACCACTCAGAAGCAATCAATTGAAGGAAAGATCAAGTTCCCTTGGGGAGGGTTTTGTAACAACATTATAAGAGTACACATAAATATTTCCTAGTATTTTTCCAGTGAGACGTGTACCAATTAATAAGTTTAAGTGTATACCAGGAGAAGCGGGTATGCTTGGTCTTTTGATGGATTTGGGATACAAAGCTTCAGTTGACACGGGTACTAAGAGATCCAGAAGCTTATCATGTCTTTCACTCCTTCCTTAGAAGAAATAGACTTACTGATATTAAATCCAAATGAGTCTGCAAGCCATACTGTCCACAGTTCCCAGATGGAATTCAAGAGCTTGGCCTTTTCTTCGAACTTAAAAGATTCAAGAGTAGTGGCTTCAATATATTCATGTTCAAATCACCTATATGGTTTATAAAGAAAAAAATAGATGGATCATAGCATATGTGGGTAAACTACTATAATGTTAACCAAGTTGTATTAGCAATTGCTGCCACTATACCAGATGTGGTATTTTTATTGAATCAATAAATACAGCCTCTGGTACTTGGTATGTGATTATTGACCTGGTAAGTGTGTTCCTTTCCATCTGTATCGGTGAACAAGATCAAAAACAGTTGTTTTTACAGGAAAGAAAACAGTCCACTTTCACTTTCTTTCCTCAAAGATCTATTATATCTATGGCATCTGCCACAATATAGTCTTCAGGGTCTTTGATAATTTTGACATTCTACAAAATTATCATGGCCACTGTATTTTTATATCATCCTAATCGGACCTGATGGAAAGAAATTGGTCAATACCCTGGATGCTCTTCTAAAACACATGTGTAAGAGACGATGGGCAATGAATCCTATAAAAAGTCAGAGACTTGCCAAATTGGTGAAACTTGGGGGAACAACTTGGGGTCTTACTAGAACATCCTCTCAAGGTAAAGAACAAATCGTTGCACCTTGCAGCCATCAATTCTTAGAAAAATGCACAGTGTTTGGCTTAGTGCACTTGAATTGTTTGGATTTTAGAGGCAGTGCATACCATACTTCCAGCTAATGGCTATTTAAGTATTTGAAAGATTGCTAATTTTGAGTGAGGTCCAATGACAAAGAGGATTCTTTATCAGATCTAAGCTGTTGTATAAACTCTCCTGCCACTCAAGGGCCCAGCAGATCCAATGGTGCTACATGTAGAAAGCCCCAGTAGGAGAGTTGTTGCATATTTGCCTGGGCACCTAGAAGAGGTGGATACCTTTGGCAGCATAAAACTACTCACCATTTGAAAAGCAGCTCCTGGGAGGCTTTTAGCCCTTTTGGTGATTGAATGCCTTACCATGATACATCAAGCAGCCATGAGGTCAGAGCTGCCCACTAGGAGAAAGGTTTGTCACCTTATCTACCAAGTCATTATGCCTTTCAGATATATCAGTGACTCACTGCAAGATGGAAATCATATATTAGGGATTGAGCTCAAACAGTTTCAAAGAACAGGTATATCACTCTTTTACTGATGCCTCTTAGGAGCATTCCCTTCAAGAAGCTGATGGAGTAGGGGACAAATTGGGCCTAGTTCATATGTACACTGGCTCAATATGCTAGTGTGAGCCAGGTATGGAATATTGATGTTACTGCCTCTTTAAAATATACTGATGAGAGGAGATCACTTCATCAGGCAAGACTATGAACAGTATACCTAGTTTTCCCTTTCATATGGATGGAAAAATGACCTGAAGTAAGACTATATATGACTTCCTGTGCAACTGTGCATGGCTTGGCTTATTTGTCAAGAACAGGGGTTGGCAAGCTATTTCCTGCAAGCCGTACGTGGACTATTACTTACTTTTATATGGCCTGTGAGTTTAAAATGATTTTTACTTTTTAAAATATGGGAACATTATTTCAACAGAATAATATTTCAAATTATGTATAAATCATATGAACTTCAAATTTCAGTCTTCATAAACACAGATTTGCTAAAATGCAGGCATGCTTATTTACATAATCTTCATGGATGTTTTGTGCTACAGAAACAGAGTTGAATCATTACAAAAGAGACTGCATGGAACAGAAAACCTAAAATATTTACTACAGATATTTTTATAAAACAAGTTTATGGATTTTTGGACAAGGGCTTGGGGGGAGAAAGACTGGAATATTATAGGTAAGAAGGTCTTTAAAAGAACCATATGGGGCTGGGTGCGGTGGCTCACACCTGTAATCTCAGCACTTTGGGAGGCCGAGGCGGGTGGATCACAAGATCAGGAGATTGAGACCATCCTGGCTAACACGGTGAAACCCTGTCTCTACTAAAAGTACAAAAAATTAGCTGGGAATGGTGGCAGGCACCTGTAGTCCCAGCTACTCTGGAGGCTGAGGCAGGAGAATGGCGTGAACCCGGGAGGCGGAGCTGGCAGTGAGGCGAGATCACACCAGTGCACTCTAGCCTGGGCAACAGAGCAAGACTCCGTCTCAAAAAAAAATAAATAAATAAATAAAAAAGAGTCATACAGATGGACATTTGGGAATAATTGCAGATACTCATGTCTCATGTCACTGCCCAATAAAAAGCATCACTGCAGAGGAGGCACCGACCACCAGTAGACAGGATGAATCATCTGACAGAGGTCATTCAGCCTCTGTCCTCAAACTATTGCTAGCTCTAAAGGCCCATGAATTGAATAGCCATGTATCATAGATGAAGATTCTTCATGAGTCCAGTAGCACGGGCCTTCTTTTTCCAAGGATGATACAGCTGTATGCCTGCCCTATCAGCAACAGAGTCCAACTCTGGGTTCTTGATACAGTACATTGTTGAGCAAATCAGCTATCTACTTAGTGTCAGATGATTATAGAGAACCTTGTTTAGCATGGTGGGGGGGGGGCAGTGATTCATTCTTACTAAAATGGACACCCACTCCAGATACGAATTTACCTGTTCTACCTACAATAGAGTACTACTCTCAGGTAACATCATTAACTGAAAGTTTAGAGAATGTCAGATTTACTGATGTGGGATCCATCAAAACAGATCCTTAGACGTGACAATAGGATTTACTCATCAAGCAGCCAATGTGATAGAACTTTGAAATAGCCTTATTTAAATCACAGCTGTGGCTGCTTGGGGATACAAAGGTCTTACAAAGCCTTACTGCTGTTCTTCAGTAGGCATTATATAATTTGATCAAACTTCTACTGTATGAGGCTATATCTTTAATAGTCAGAGTACATAGATTCAAGGAACAAGGGGAGGAAGTAAGATTAATCCTTCTCATTGTAACTTCAATGGCACACTCTAGGAATTGGTCCTCTTTGTTCACACAACTGTAGGCTCTGTGAATTAGAGCTTCGGCTTCCCAAGCTTGTATTAGGGATATGGTAAGGATTTGACATAATTCCCCTTGTCAGGGCCTGGAGGAACCCTAGGGTATAAGCCTAAGAATTATAGAATTCATGGTAAAGGAAGAGAAAACGATGACTTTGCACTCAGTGTAACTCTGGTTACTGCAGCTTATTCCACTAAACCGTCTGAATCAGCCTTTTTTTTAAAGACTGTGGCTGGTTATCAATTTGAAAATTCAGTGACAGGGTGGTTTTAATGTAGGACACTAGTGGAGAAGAGTTGTGCAAAAGGTGGACTGTAGTCGGTGCTTCACTGTGTGGAGTCACATCCCATTGGCCCACATCCGATTTCAGCCACTGAGTGCCAAGAGCTCTGTGTAAGCTCAGACACACGTTGACATAATACTACCTTCAGTGTGAGCCGTGCTTTTCTCTGCCCTCTTCTGAAGTCCTGAAAACTCATTCAGTCATTTTGCAGGTGAAGCCCAGAAATATGGAGAACTTAAAACTCCAAGGGTGACCCTCAACCAAGGTGGGGCAGGAAACAGGGTATAAATGCCCTGTTTCCTCTTCTCATGAGAAATTCAGGGAAGCATTTGAGATCCCACTGTCTACAATATCAGCCTCAAAAAATTCAATACCCTTATATTTATTTTCCTCATTTCCTTTCTCCCTCTTCCTCATCCCTGTTCTCGGTGATCACTTCCAAAACAAATTACTTGTACGGAAATCCAGTGTAAGTTACATGTACATGAGACTTATCTCAGGCTTTCCTTCCAAGTGATTCAAACTGAGACAGTTTCATTTGAAATATTGAAGTTACAGAATTTTTGTGTGCTTAGAACAATTATTCTTTCCCTTCATGGTTTCTGTGTGTTATTTTTGCTTATAAAGGCCTAACTTACTTTATGAAAATATTTGCCTATATTTCCTTTTAATATTTTTATAGTTTATTGTCTGACCATTGCTCATTTACTTTTGTGGACTTTATGAGTTATGAATTTAGCTTTATTCTTTAATAAATGCAGAGCCAACTATCTTATCAACTTTTTTTTACACAGTTCCTTCCTCTTACGAATTGAGTTTGAATGTCACTTGTATCACACAGACAATTTCCACATAAAGTTTATTATGGTTTATTGGTCTATATTTATATTACTGTGTTTACATCACAGTATTTTAGTTACTTACAGTAAATTTTGATATCTGAGAGGGCAAGTTCTGCCTTCAGTTTTTTATTTATCTATTTTTTCCCAATTGCTTTCACTATTTTTGTTCACATTTTGTTCAATACAAACTTGAAAATCGGCTTTTAAAATTTTATTCAAAAATCCCTTTGAGGTCTTTGATTGAGAGACTGTTGAATGTATAGATTGATTTGTGGATACATAACATCTTTTTTAAACTTTCCCATTTGGGAATTAATCTATTGAGGGTTTCTTTTTGACCCCTGGTAAATTTTACTCACTTATTTTCTCACTTTACTTACTTATATTTCTTATAAAATTATATATATATATTATGCAAATTCATATAAATCTTATATATCTTATAAGACTCTTACAAGAAATATAAGTAGGTAAAGTAAGAAAATAGTGAGTAAAACAACTTATTTTATTAAACTCACTTTATTAAATCTTGTAAGATATATAATATTTCTATAGATTTATGAAATAGATAAGACTTATATCTTTATGAGATATATAAGATTTATGTCTTACAAAAAATATAAGAAAGATACATAAGACAGATATATTACAAGATTTATATCTTACAAGGTATATTACAAGATATATCTTATAAGATATATATTCTTGTGTATTTTATGTTTTTGTTTTTATAGTTTATTATTTGTGAATGGGATCTTTTTTTTGTTACAGTCCGTACTTGTTGGGAGTGTGTAGGAAGTGTGTTATATAAAAGAGCTATTGGTTCCATAAGTTAATATTGCATTCAGGCCAACTTAGGAAACTCTTTTTGTTTTATTGTATTTTTTGTTCGTAGAGTTAGATTTTCTAGGAATATAGTTATGTCATCTGTAAGCAATGAAAATTACTTTTTATTTTCCTTTATTTTTTACACATGGAGGAGTGTAGACAATGTACTTAACTGTTCATCTTTCTCATTAAGTTTTTTAAAAATTTTCATATATGGACCAAGCAAATTTTCAGTCCAGATGGAGATAAATCTTGTGTTCAGAAAGACTGAAAACCATGACTAACATATAGGCATAAAAATCCCAAACCAGAAAAATCAAATCGAGGAAGAGCCAGGAGTGAGACAGTCTGAATCAGGTCCCAAGATACTTAGCAAGAACCAGCAAAGGTCAACATCAAGGAATAGAAAATTTAAGCCAAGATTCAGGAATGCTGAAGATGCTCTTTTTCTATGAAAAGAGTGTTCAGTTTGAAAGGTGGATGTGAGATGGTCAGAGATTGAATGTGTCAGTGGGAAACTGAGGTATGCGAGAATCATGACAACGGAACCTTACAAGGGAAAGGAGGGCAAAAGTCCAGCTGTAGATTCCAGACTGCTCCCTACTTTTATGGGAATGTTTTGCTAATTCAATTCAATTTTTATGTTCTGAGATACATGTGCAGGATGTACAGGTTTGTTGCATAGGTAAACATGTGCCATGGTGGTTTGCTGCACCTATCAACCCATCACCTAGGTATTAAGCCCTGCATGCATTAGCTATTTATCCTGATGCTCTCCCTTCCCTCACCACACCCTCCCCACACTTTGATAGGCCCCAGTGTGTGTTGTTTCCCTCCTTTTGTCCATGTGTTCTCATTGTTCAGCTCCCACTTATGAGTGAGGACATGTGGTGTTTGGTTTTCTGTTCCTGCATTAGTTTGCTGAAGATAATGGCTTCCAGCTCCATCTATGTCTTTGCAAGTCACTCTATGGGTTGTAAGATAACTGTGTATGAAAGTTTTTGTTTTAACCTTTCCACAGCTGCAAAGAGTTTGCACAGAAAGTCTACCTAGCATTGCTGTTGAATAGCTGACTTGAATATATAACTGGCTACTGATAATAAGTAAAGTAGAAACTCTCTAAATTAACTTCTTATCACTGCAAATTATCATTTTGAGTAAAAATATTAAATAATTATTAATTGCTCTCATACAAAGATATGGATTCTTTTTGAGAAGTGGAGTAATATAACTATTAATCGACTTCCCTGTTTCTCTAATATCGGGTAATGTCTATCAGTTCTCAGATCTAAATGTAACTTAAGAGCCTGTGACTATATATACTAGCTTAATAAAATATTTAGAATAGTCCTATTACTATATATTAAGAATACAATTAAGAAGATACTATTTTATATCAACAATCCTCATATTTTATGTATATTTATTGCAGGCATAGAGATAGGCAGAGATAGGCCATATTAATTGGTAAAAAGAAGAAGAAAATCCCACACATGAATAAAATAAAAGAAATAAAGTATTATCAGTCATCCCAACATAAATGAGTACACATAAAAGTGTGAAATAATGAGTATATTTTCTGATATGGCAGTGTAGTTAGAGATTCTGGAAAAAAAAGTGTTATCAGCCCCCTTAAATTTGAAACTAGAGAATAGTTTCAGTTACCCTTGACAGAAAAATAAATGTATTGGATAAAGTCAGCTGCAGAATCAATGAATAAAGAGAATAATCAGTGAAAAACTATTGTATTGAGCAGGTGGTTCACTAGTCTGTAATAATTGGAGTGAGAATAATAAAGATGTTGGTATTCAGTATTAAAATGAATACAGTCGTAATGGAAATAGAGAATAATGAGAAGCATACAAAGATAAAGCCTTATGTTTTATTTTATTAGAAAAATGAGTTGTAAATGAAATATTAATAAAAAATCAAAGGAATATGAATGAAAAATATTGATACTGTAGAATGGTAAAATTACAAGTTTAACTTAATGAGGATTAAATTCTAGAGAAAAGTGTATGACATTCACACACTAAACACAGATTCAGCATCATTCACTCTAGTATGATAATCACCATCATGAACACTTATGATTTATCTATTACTTTAAATTTTGAGGAACATGGTCTTATTGATATATCAAGTATGTTTTGCAGATCCATATGTGATCGTTACCAGTAAAAAATAAATAAATAAATTAGAGTCAATTGTAACAGATTAGTGAAATTCTAACACTGACCATTAATACATTTGTTTTCTTTGCCTATTCAAGACAATCTGTAGGCCCCATACTTGTGAGTAGAGAAGAATTCATTCTTTTATGAGGAACTATTAAAATATTTAGCTTTAACATTAGATCCAGGGCTAAAATTAATGAATGATTTGCAAGGTTAGCAATAGTAACAAAGATTCAAATTTCTTTTCAAAAGATAGAATTGAAATGATCAACAATTACAGATAATTAGCTTTTATACAACCCAGTAATTGCCAGAACTCTCATGTATGGGAAATAACTGCTTCCAATTCTGACAAAGTGACATACACATAATTGTTCGTGCATTGCAACTCACTTCAAGAATTTGCCTACAGAGAAGATGGTAAAGAGTTCTTTCTTCTCTGTCAAATGTATTACATAGGGTCGCTAGGTCATAATCAGTGCAAAAATAATGTCTTTTTTCTGTTTTTTTAATTTTACTTTTATCAAAGTTCCATTAGTACTAGAAAGGATGTTTTGTACAGAACTTTTCACAGATTGGGTTAAAACCGTGGGATTAAGCTGCCAGGACTTTACTAAACAGAAGGATTTCAAGTTTTCTCTGGGCCACTTGGCTACTACCAGTGAAAAAATGAAAGGGTACTTTGTCCAGAACTGGGCAGTGTGGAATTTCAGGAGGTAAACTACATTCTTCTCTCAGCTAATATCTCCACAGTTACTATTTGTTTTGTCAGACAAATTGTTAACTGTCACTAACAGGTACCCAGTACTCACAAATATGTAAGGAATCTCATGTCAACACAAAAGTGGTGGGAAAATGACAAGCACATAATTAAAGATGGCAAATGATCACAATGATGTTACCAAGCTCTTCTGAATATTTTAGCAACATTTTACAGAAACTATCCATGATAGTGAAAATGCAATGCTTTCCTCTTTGGTTATATGAAAATAGCTATTAAATAAAGGCATTACAAGTTAATGGCAGAAACAAAATGAGAAATAAGCCATTCATTCATATACTCTAAATATAAGAGGAAAAAGATAAAAATAGTGTATGCATCCATAACTCTACAGTTACATTCCTAAGAAACTACATGTTATCAACACTGTTGGTGGGACTGTAAACTAGTTCAACCCTTGTGGAAGTCAGTGTGGCGATTCCTCAGGGATCTAGAACTAGAAATTCCATTCGACCCAGCCATCCCATTACTGGGTATATACCCAAAGGACTATAAATCATGCTGCTATAAAGACACATGCACACGTATGTTTATTGCGGCATTATTCACAATAGCAAAGACTTGGAACCAACCCAAATGTCCAACAATGATAGACTGGATTAAGAAAATGTGGCACATCTACACCATGGAATACTATGCAGCCATAAAAAATGATGAGTTCACGTCCTTTGTAGGGACATGGATGAAATTGGAAATCATCATTCTCAGTAAACTATCGCAAGAACAAAAAACCAAACACCGCATATTCTCACTCATAGGTGGGAATTGAACAATGAGAACACATGGACACAGGAAGGGGAACATCACACTCTGGGGACTGTTGTGGGGTGGGGGGAGGGGGGAGGGATAGCATTGGGAGATATACCTAATGCTAGATGACGGGTTGGTGGGTGCAGCGCACCAGCATGGCACATGTATTCATATGTAACTTACCTGCACATTGCGCACGTGTACCATAAAACCTAAAGTATAATAATAAAAAAAAAAAAAAAAAAAAAAAAGTTGTGATGTATAACTTTTAATGAGAAAAAGCATTAGTAGCTAAAGACTTTCAGATTTGAAAGACAACTGTATTGCTTTCAATAATTAAGTCAGTCAGGGGTCTCCAATCCCAAGGCCACGGACCGGTACCAGTCCATCGCCTGTTAGGAACCAGGCTACACAGCAGGAGGTGACTGGCTGGCAAGCGAGCATTATCACCTGAGCCTTGCTTCCTGTCAGATCAGCAGTGGCATTAGATTTTCACAAGAGTTGGAACCCTCTTGTGAACGGCACATATGAGGCATCTAGGCTGTGGGCTCCTTAGGAGAATCGAACTAATGTCTGATGATCTGAAGTGGAATAATTTCATCCCCAAACCAACCCCAGTACTCACAACCCCTCACCCCCAGGTCCATCCATGGAAAAATTGTCTTTCAGGAAACCAGTCTCTGGTGCCAAAAATGTTGGGGACCTCTGAAGTAAGGTATATTTTGTGGCGTTAGGCATATTCTGTTATCACAAGTTACAAATAACATACTAGTTGATCAATACTGATCAAAAAAGTAACTTAAACTATGCTAAGAATATCCTGTTAAGAACTTTAATGGCGTCTTTGCTCAAAAGTAATAGGAGTTTCATCTCACACCATTTAAGATGGTTTTCATCAGAAAACAAAAAGGTAAGTAGTGAGTGCATGGAGAAGCTGGGAACCTTCCTACACTGCTGGTGAGAACATAAAATGGTGGAACCACTTGTGAAATATAGTAAGGTGGTTCCTCAAAAAATTGAAAATAGAATTACCATATGATGTGGCAATTCCATTTCTGTGTATATATCCAAAAGAATTCAAAGCAGGGACTCAAAGAGATATTGTATACCCACATTCATAGCAGCATCATTTACAGTAGACAAAAGTTGGAAATATCCCAAATGTTCATCAATGGATAAGGATAAACATAATGAAGTATATACATTAAATGGCATATTATTCAGCCTTAAAAGGAAGAAATTCTTACACACGGTACATCATATAGAAGTCTTGAACACATTAACCTAAGTAAAAGAAGGCAATTATAAAAGGACAAATACTGTATGATTCCACTTATATGAGATACCTAGAGTAGTCAATTTAATAGCGACAGTAGATACAATGGTAATTTCCAGGGGCTGAGAGAGGGGTGAGTGAGGAGCTGTTGTTTAATGAGTAAGAGTTTCAATTTTGCAAGATGATAAGGGTTTGTAAGATGGATTGTAATGATGGTAGCATAACAATGAGAATGTACTTAATGTCACTGAACTGTATGCCTAAAAACGATTAGGATGGTAAATTTTATGGTAAGTATATTTTTATCACAATTAAAATTATTTTTAATGTAATGGGTTTTACAGTTACCCTATCACAAGCATAAACACACCATTACATACAGACATTTTTATTACCATGAAATCACAAAGATATGATAATATCTTTTAATAAAACAAAAAGCCAAAGTGCAGCAGAATTCACACTCACAAAGGCAGACAAAAACCATGAATATACAGTTTGATTACTCAGACTCTGAAAGTGGTTGTGTGTGACTAAGCTGGACTTTTCTCCTTTTGTTTCATGGATGTTCTCAATTATCAGGTAATGACTAATATTGGTCTCTGTAAAGTAAATTCTATGTCAGAATTAATCTATTTTGTTAAGGTCAATTTGTATTAAAAAGACACTATAGGAGAAATATTTGGGTATGGTAAGTTTTGTATTTGGGTTTATGTTTCAGTGATAATTAAAATGTTTATATAAAAATATTTTAGTTTGTGGAAGGTCAGTCTGTAACCAAATATTCCACTCTAATTAGCCTCAACATTTGCTTTCATGTGTATGATCACATTGGGGCCCAGCGGTTACCTGAAATGACAGTATTTTTCTTTCATATATTAGAGGGCATGTTGGCTGTTGCTAAGTTGACATACTGTAAAAATTGAAACGCTAACATTCTGCATCTACTTTTGAATTCATACAGAATTATTTCTACCAGTTATTTAAAATCCTTATTTTTTAAACTAATTTACAATTGGCAGCAATTTTTGTAGACTATGGCTTGATTTTTAAGTTATTCAGTCAATTCAGATTTTGATTTGATACCACAAAAATAGTGTGGTATAACAGAGTAATTGTAATGGACTAAGAAGAAAAGAAGAGAAGCAAATTTGATCTAAGACTAAGGCATTTGAGCCAAGACTAAGGCATTTGAGCCAGAGGAAGTCCAAGGAGCTCTACAAAGTTTTTACATTAGTTTGAATGATGAAGAGCCGTGAAAGAATAACTAGAGAAGTATTAGCTACGCTGAACTTTCTGTGCTTCAGCATTTAGTTGTATGTTTGCATTTTAAATTCTGTCTTTTTTGGGTACCAACTTGTATAATGATTGATTATTGGCAAATGTACCATTAGTTACATTCTCAATGAAAAATTTTTGAAAATGTCATTTAATTTTTTTTGAAATGTGTTTTTGTGCACATTCTCATCTTGGTCTATTATGATATTGGGTTAACATATAAAAGCTCATTATTTAGTTTCAGCAAAACAATCTTACCCAAAATGTTAAACTAGTACTATTAATTTGAATTGTGTTAGATAAATAATTTTGTGTTTGACTTTTGCATTTTTCTATGGGCCATGAACACCAAAAATTTATTTCTGATTTTGTGTTTATACTTATTCAGGAAATACTATCTATATGATAAAAATAAATACTGGCAACCTGCTAGAATTTTTACTTTTAAAGGGTGCATGCGTTTGCACATGAACTAGCATACAATGGAATAGTCTAATGTGTAAAGCTTAATGTTAAGAAATTCTATTCTCATGTCTTTTATAAGTCTGTAATTAAAGTTATTTTGTTGTGGGAAACACAGCGAACTGATTTATCTAGAGTTACACTGTATGATTTTTAGAAGAAAGACTGAGGAAGTGACAAAAATATAAAAATAAACATGCAATTGCCTACATGAAAAAGACCACTAGGATTTCAGTCACTGATTATATGATTAAAATATTTACCTATGATAAAAGAAACAAGGTATTTGATAAAGTACTGATTTGCATTAAGAAGTGATGTACTGCTAAGATAATCAATACTACAGTCATTTTACTATTTTGCATTTAAGTTGTTTGGAAAAAGGTTTCTCACAATCTATTAGCCATTTAAAAAGCCTTGGAATGGGCTTAAATATTTTGAACAGATCTAGACTGTGAAATAAGTCTTCAGTTTTTAGAGCCAAAAATAAAAGATTGAGGGTAAAGGGTAAAGGACAATATGGTTTAGACTTTAAATGGAGAGAGAACAGAGACAAAGAGAAAATGATCTGGCATTATACGCTCACATCAATGGCAGTAATTAGGCTTTGCAGTATCATTAGATATGATAACAATCATTTGTAGCCTTTTATAGTGTTTCACATGCTAAGCATACAGAACCACGTGGTAGCAGGACCCTTAATATTTTTCATTGTTTTTTTTTTCTAGGGGAATAATGGCATTCAATTGTCATGAATTGGGGAGATACACAACACAAATTTGGATTCTTATCTCCCATGGGGAAAAGATGGAATGTTTTATGCCTTTTAACCATCTGCAAAATGTATGGCAGTAGTGAAATGCTAACAAGATCTTGAGGTGAATATTTTGAAGGGTATAGCATTTAAATTTATAAAAGTCAGTTTGGCATTATATTAAACATTGAGTTAATGTTCCTACCACCTAACAACTGAATTATGACATATTATGCCATATTGTTAAAGTTAACCAACAATATTCCAGGTTTCAATTTTGAGAAATCAGTAATTAATCAGTTCAAAATTTTGAATGGTGTGGTTTGTGTAGAGGAAATCTCCTAAATACTTTGAAAATTCTCTATAGTAGAAAACCGGAAATGTCTTAAATAGTTAAACACTATATTTAAGTCAATATAATGGTCAGCCTTAACAGATAATCATGTTTGTTTTTTTCTCCTGAACATTCAAATTAAAGTGAAGATCTGATTTTTATTTAGTTTTCAGGTACTATTAGAAAGTATTATAAGAATTAAATTAGAATTATTGCTGGAGTTAGAGCTCTGAGTCTTTATATGTTCAAGCTAATCATAGCGAATAAGCAATTCCTATTTCAAATTTGATTTCCAAATGTAAATATTCAATATAGTCATATTATTTAGCATAGCTCTATGAATTTTTGCAAACGTACCAGATACCAGTTTTTGCACAATTACTGTAGTTGATTCAATAATTTCAAAGGATATGAAACAGAATGCAGAGTGTTGCACATTTCCTAGAATTTGAATAGATTGAAAAAACTATAAAAGGTGATGTAGCTAATTTTGTCCTTCTTAACATAAAGCTATAGTGCAAACTGCCTTGGGTTATGCTTAGGTGAGATTTTTGTTCATCCCATACAACAGTTTTTGTTTTCTGGCTGTACTTCTAATTCAGTTCATCTTTCTTTGATGTTTAAGCCAGAAAGCTAGTGTAAAGGCAGAAGATATGCTCTTCTGTTACCTGGCTCTTTTAATGATAATATAAATACTACTTTTAGCCACATGTCGAGGTTTTTCTCTACTGATACTGATAACGTCTCTAAAAACTTGTAATTAAGTGCCACAAAAATTTCCTCTTCCCACTTGCTAACTGAGCTGACAATTAGTCTCCTCTTTCAAAATAAAGCTTTAACTTTACAGAAGTTAGTCAGAAATAGGTCTAGTACATCCGTTAGAGACTTCTAAATTCAAAATGTAATCTGAAGAGCAGCATGAGCACTTGCTAAAGAAAGAGATGAACTGAAAATGTAGAACACAAAACTAGAAATACGCTTGCTTATATCCATCTGATTGGGACTTCCAGAATTTGGAAAATGAAATCTTTACTCCTCGAATGGCTTTCACTTTGCTTAACAGGCACATGACATTCCCACTTCTGATGCTTTGTGATCTGATGCATTTTAGTTAATTCTTGATATCTCAGAGACTAAGCATATAAATAGAATATCCATATATTCTCTTGTCTTGTTCCCAGTTAAACTTTTAAATATATACTAATTAAACTATAATTGGTTAGGGGGTAAGCAATGTAGTACTGGGGGTGCTGAAAGTAATCTAGATTCCAATGATGGCTCTCATGATAGAGAGATTAAGTGGAGATATTTGTGGGGAGAGTAAGCAAGATTTGGAGACTTGATTGGATGTGTGAGGCAACGTAGACACTGAGTGTCCAGTGCTGTGGGGGAGCGATAAGATTAGTGAGAAGGAGGGCATAGAAGAAGAAACATAGAGAGAGGAAGAGGTAATGGGAGCGAGGGAATGAGTTAAAATTCAGCCTATTGGGTTTGAGGTGCCTCCGCTATATTCAAGTGAAGGTTTCACAACCAATATAATATACAGGCTTGGAATTTAGAAAAGGGGTCTTGGTCAGAGAAATAGATTTGTTATTGATGAGTATAGCAGGGAAGTGAATTACCAAATATGGCAGAAATTGACCAGATATAGTGTGTATCTTGGGGAAAAAACATCTGGAAAAACATCACCATTAAAAGAATGCATAAAGGAAAAAGAGTATTAAAAAGGAAACAAAATCTCACAGATCACCACTAAAGAACTTATTCATGTAACTAAATACCACTCGTTCCCTCAAAACTTATGGAAATAAAATTTTTTTAAAAGTGTTTGCAAGTTAAAAAAAAAAGGAACTGAGGAAAAATGACCTTAGAGGTAGGCTGTCCACTGACTGCAGGGGAACACTGTCTAAACTGAAAGCCTTTAGACTGCCTCACACTATATTTCTGGATATATTTTCTGGAAAATGTTTCCTGTCCACTCTTTGCTCCAGTAGAATAAATTCTTTGTTGTTGTTTCCTTCATATGCCATGTACTGTCATTCCTCTGGAGGCTTGCCTAGGACGCTTTTCTTTCTGCTTTCTACTAGCAAAATCTGGATTAATTATGTTTCTTTCACTATGAAGTTCATTGTGGTACATGGTATGAAAAATGAATATTTTAATATTCAACTTTAAATATTTTAAATATTTGAAAACAAATTTTTTCAGAATATCTGAAAATAACCAAGCTATAATATTTCCTTCACTTTCAGTTCTTTGTTTTAATTGTGAATTCTTGGTAGCCTGTAAACTCTCTTAGGATCAAGACTTTTGCAGTATCCTCAATTGTAAAATACCGGCAATTATATGTATCTCATGGGTTTGTTAGGACTAACAAAAAAGGACAGTATGTGTAAGGACTTAGTGCAATCTTAATATATATCAGGGGCTCCAAATATAGTAGTTACTAGTGATGATGATGATCTTATCTTTGTAATCTCAAGACTTCAAAAGTTCTCAATAGATTTATGCATTTAAATAGAGAAAAGTACAAATATAATCAATACATGGGATCAATTATTGTAATCCATTCATTATCAGAAAGACGAAAGAATATCTATATTATCTGGATACTTGAAGCATAAGCATTTTTAAAGGCTTTTGGATACCCAAATATTTATAATTTTTTTCCACTGACTTTTTAAAGTTGGTTAGGGTTTTTATTTTTCAGGTAATTACATCAATAAACTCCAGGCACAGGATTAAAATGATTGATATTGAAAAAAATAGAGTTGTAGATATAGCTGCACTCAAAAAGTCAGTATTTCTATCTTAAATTGTTCTCTGAGTGAAAAAGAAAACAGATATTTCTATAATATTATTTCCCTTCCAACCTGGCAGCTTGTATTATTTGAATATCTTCCTACATTAAATGCATATTTGATAAAAGTGAACAAATGAGAGAAAAAGAAAACTAGTTTAGGAGGCTCCATCGTAATTCAAGTGTGCTTGTTTTAATTCTATGTAATAGACTGTATTTGTGTAATGTTTCTTAATTATGTATTTTTCTACATTGTTATTAGTGAGGTTTCTCACCATTACTCAGGCTATAAGAGTTAGCATACACAGTCATGGTGGATTGATTCTTCCTTAGGTTATTTACTATAAGATGGTGTGCTTGCAGTGCTGATTATTTAAATTGAAAAATCATATTTCCATAACATGCAAGGCAATTTTACAAGAACAACAACAAAAATCTCCTTTTAAAAAATTCCACCAATTTAGATTCCAAGTGTTTCTTGAAGAAAGTCTGTTAGACCAAATTTTCATTGAATATAAGAGCTGGTGAACCTGCCTCTGTACTGGCATGTTAAAATTAGAAAAAAAATTAAAGCCAATTTGTCTTGATAGCTTTGAAGGGATAAATCTGATAAAAGCCTTTTAGCAAAGAAGAATGTTCTTTAATAAAGAGCATTTAGCTTGCATAGTTTTATAATTACTGGTAGAAATTAGGAGGAAAGAGAGTATACTGCTCAGAATTTGTTATGGCTCTGTGATCCCCAGATTCTCCTGGAAGAGGTTACTTATGAAAACTCATATTTGCCCCAGCGAATCTACTATTATAACACCTGAACACAAGCCTCAGGCACTCTGTTGTTAACTAAACTGAAAGTGCCATTGTGATTCCGGCTGTAATCACACTGGAGTATGGAGCAAAATTAACTGCAGCTGATCCAAGATGAGCCATAAGAAAAAGCAAGTTATGGAAAATAAGAGGCCTGCGTAGTTATGCGTATTCTCACATACAATGGAGGAGGCTATCCCTAGTCCCATCTATAGAAAATCAAATAAGGTTCTGAAATCTGGCTCTATCAGCCGTGTTCCCATGCAACACAAGCCAACCAGTTAGCCTTAGAAACTGACTTGCTAGATAGTTTAATGCTTTACTTTTTTATTAACCCCAAAGACTATATATTATTCCAAAAAAAAAAGGATAGGGAGAAGGTTTCTTATCTATTATGCTGATGGGCTTTTTATACCTGTGAATAAGTTTTGCCTAACAAACACTTATCATATATTTAGCAAATGTATGACATCCTCCTATTCATTTATTTGGTATTTTAATCCCACACTCTTTCCCCACTTCACACACAGATACACGAATGTAGAATAGCATGCACACAGAGTAACAATAACTTTTAAGCTTAAAAATATATGTTGGGAATGGTAGCTGTCTTAGTCTTTTCAGGCTGCTATAACAAAATGCCATAGATTGGGTATTTTATAAACACCAGAAATTTATTTCTCACTTTCTGGACATAGGGAAGTCCAAGATCAAGGTGCCAGCAGACTCAATATCTGGTGAGGGCCCATTTTCTGGTTTATAGATGGCTCCCTCATGCTGCATTTCACATGGTGGAGGAGGCAGAGAAGCTCTCTGAGGCCTCTTTTATAAGGGCATTAATTCCATTCACGAGAGCTCTATCCTCTTATGACTTCATTACCTCCCAAAGTTTCCACCTGTTAATATCATTACCTTGGTAATGAGGTTTCAATGTATAAATTTTGGAGGATGCAAACATTCAGACCATAGTGGTAGGGGAAGGGTACACCCAGGGGATCACAAGTATTTCTAGCCTGGAATTTCTTTTTTTTTTCTTTTTATTATTATTATTATTATTATTATACTTTAGGCTCTATGGTACATGTGCGCAACGTGCAGGTTATAATCACATCCTCTTATCTGTGCTTCTTCTGAAAAATGTCAAGATTTTTAAGAAATTCCAGGCTAGCAGCGCACCAGTATACATATGTAACTAGCCTGGAATTTCTTAAAAATCTTGACATTTTTCAGAAGAAGCACAGATAAGAGGATGTGATTATAACATGGAAGGACACTCATTGTGAATAGCAAGCGTAACTATTATCAAATGATTTTAAAAGTGGAGGCAGGTTTGAGACTCTCTTTGTGACCTTTCCATAGTCTGTGGGATTCTCTCGAATTCTTCTTAGAACTCAATTGAGATTTTGCCACTTGGTCCAAGTGCCTCTGTCCTCTGATGAATGAATCATGAACTGGTGACAATATAAAAACATACTGAAAAACTCTGTAGAGTGCAAAGTTTCTTCCACTATTTGATCTGTTAAAAAAATCAAGTAGTACTACATATCTTCCTGTTTAAAGCCCTTCTTTGGCTTCACTGTGCTTTTTAAATAAACTCCAAACCCTACTAAATCCTGCAAAGACAGACCCTTGTCCTGTTCACCAACCTCATCTACTGTAGTTTCCCTCCTTACATATTATCCTTTAGATGCAAGGCTCTTGTATTAGTCTGCTCTGGTTGCCACAGTCAAATACCATAGGTTAGACAACAGAAATTGATTTTCGCATAGTTCAGAAGGCTGCAAGTCTGAGGGCAACAGAAATTGATTTTCACATAGTTCAGAAGGCTGGAAGTCTGAGGGCAGGGTGCCATCATCTAGTGATGGCTCTCTTCCTAGCTTGCAGGTGTCTACCTTCTGGCTGTATCCTCACATAGTAGAGAGAGAGAGAAAAAGAAAGAGAAAGAGAAAGAAACAAAGAGAGAGAAATCTCTCTTTCCTCTACTTCTAAGGCCAATGTCTTAATGGATTTGGGCCCTACCCTTTTGACTTCATTTAATTTTAATTACCTCCTAAACATCCTATCTGCAGATAGTGTCACATTTAGAGTCAGGGCTTCAACATATGCATTTTGGAGAAACACAACTCAGCCCATAGCATTCCATCCCTGGCCCTCCAAAATTCATGCTCTTATTACATGCAAAGTAGATTCATTTCATCCCAATATTCCCCAAAGTCTCAACTTATTTCAGCATCAGCTCTAAAGTCTGAGGTCTAAAGACTGAAGTATCACCTAAATATCATCTAAATCAGATATGGGTAAGCCTAGAAGTACAATTCTTCCTGAGGCAAAATTCCTCTCCAGCTGTGAACTTGTGAAACCAGACAAAGTTTATGTTACCAAAATACCATGGTGGGACAGGCATAAGATAGACATTCCCATTCCAAATTGGAGACATCAGAAAGGAGAAAGAGGTGACAAGTACCAAGGAAATTTAAAACCTTACATGGCTAATTCCATTGGATCTCTCTTCAAGCTTGAAAATAATTTTTTTGTGGTTCAATTCTCTACCTGCCAGGTCCCCTGGGATGACAGTGCTATCCTCGTGGCTCTGTGGGTTGCAGCACCTTTATTCCACTACTAGGCCCCAACCATGAGACACTGATCGGGGTCATACTGGCCTTCCAAAACCAGAGAGCTTGCCCTACTCTTTGAAATCAAAGAGGAAATAGCTTTGCTCCCTGAATCTGTGGGGGAGTGGCAGCTCTGAAGATCTTTGTATGAATCACCTTTAGAATCATTCCTCCCTTTCCTTGAATAGCGGTGCACATTTGCTGCCAAATAGCTTCGTGGTCTGGTCCTGTTAAATTCAAGTTGTCTGACAGACTTTCTTCATTGTGTCCCCTTTTCTCTGTCCCCTTTAGTTCAAACTACAACTGTTAAAGTCTCATCTCTATTCCTGGCTTCTACTCGGGTGGTTGATTAAGTCCATGAGTTGCACCCATGATCTTTTTATCAAATGATTATTCCACCACATCCTTAATGTTCTCTTTAGAGCAAGCTTTCTAATTTTTTGCAATATAGACAATGTGGAAATTCTTTCAAATCTTCAAATTCAGGTTCATTTTTGCTTATCAGTTAATTCTTCAATTCATCTCACTCATTTTGCATTTACTACAAGCAATTGAAGGGAACCCAACCACTCCTTCAACGCTTTGTTTAGAAGTTTCCTCAGCTAAATTTCCAATTTCAGTGCTTACAAGTTCTACCCTCCCCAAAACACTAAAACACAGTTCAACCAAACACTAGAATGCAGTTCTTTCCCATTTTATAACAAGGATGACTTTTCCTCCAGTTTCCAAGAACATGTTTTGCATTTCTAAGACTTCACGAGAATCTCCCAACTGTTCATATTTTTAGCATGACCTTCAAAATCCATCCAGCCTCTACCTGTTGCCCAGTTCTCAAGCTACTTCCACACATTGAGGTGTTTGTTACAACATCATAGTTGGAATTTGTTTCCTGTTTGCTTCACTTTAGTTTTCTCTTTCCTCTTTTAGGAAAACCGAAACTTTATTTCATTCACCGTTTTATGGTTGGAATAGTGCTTGGTAGACAATTGGTTCAATAAATTTTTATTAAATGTATTGACAAATGATTTTGCCTTTCAGTTATGTTTGAGTAACCTTTCAGTAGAATCCGTTGGTTCCATGTCTACAGATGCTAATGGTATATCTTTGAGGATGAGTCACCTTTGAGAGAAAGTAAAAATATGTAACAGACACTAAAGAGTAGACTCCTTCAGATCTGTGTTAGCCATACCACCATGGAGAGCCCCTACATATAGTTAGCTTTCTTTTTTAAGTATGCAATTGGATCAATAAAATTAAGTTTGCAGCTCAAGATAATTAGAACACTTGCCTGGAGTACTTAACTTAGTAATAGGAGAGAGTCTACTGGAATTCTGACATAGGGACAATGGTTATTCATCTTTTTAAACATTTTGTTAATTGACAAAGTAATTTTATAAATTTACTATGTAGAACATGTTTTGAAGTATGTGTACATTGTGGAATGGTAAATTAAAGATAATTTACTATGCATTTCCTCACATACTTATTTTTTCTTGGTGAGAATCCTGAAGATCTGCTTTCTTAACAATTTTTAAGGATACAATACATTGCTAGTGACTGTAGTCACCATGTTGTACAATGGATGTCTTGGAGTTATTCTTTATATGTAACTGAAGTTTTGTATTATTTGACTGACAACTTCTAGCCCCTGGTAACCACCATACTTTTTTTTTTCTCCTTTGTTTTGCGATGGAGTCTTGCTCTGTCGCCCAGGCTGGAGTACAGTGGTATGATCTTGGCTCACTGCAACCTCCACCTCCCGGGTTCAAGCGATTCTCCTGCCTCAGTCTCCCGAGTATCTGGGACTACAGGTGTGCGCCATCACGCCCAGCTAATTTTTTATATTTTTAGTAGAGATAAGGTTTCACCATATTGGCCAGGCTAGTCTTGAACTCCTGACCTCATGTTCCACCTGCCTCAGCCTCCCAAAGTGCCAAGATTACAGGCATGAGCCACCATGCCCAGCCTGCTGCACTTGTTTTAATGTGCTGCCTTTTTATCTTCGTTTTCACTGTTTGGTCACAAGGTGGCTGACACAGCTCCTGGAATCAAGTGCACATTTTAAGTGAGGAAGAAAGAGATGGTGTCAACAATTTTCTTCTTATATCTCTCCTTCAGGTAAATGAGGATGAAAAGGTTTTCTCCAAAAACGTCACCAAAAACAGATTTTCACTTATGTTTCACAGACCAGGCTAGGTCATATGGCTACATTTAATTGCAAAGAAGCCTGAAAAAAAGAAAGAAGAATATAAACAAAATAGAACGTATAGTAACAGGTTTAAGCAAAGAATGATTCTACTTTTAAAGTTGTGGGAAAAAACTACCTCTCCCAAAGGAATAGTCTCTCTGTCCACTATTATTCAAAAAATTGGGGTTCTGTTGAGAAGGAAGCAGGGAAGAAATATTGAAGAGGCTTTATTTTCTTCTCAGATTCCTGTCATTTCATAGATTAAGAAAAACTGTAAAAATTATCAGAACTGAAATACAAACCCACATTATTTAAGAAAAAATAATGCACAAATGATTTAGAGTTAATATTGTCTGGATGGACATTTTGGAGGACTGATGATTAGTGGAAAATTTTAACAAAACTGAGTGGACAAATGATTAAAAGATAAGTTGATTACTTTTAATTTATTTATTTTAACATTAAATAAATATAGAATTACGTATCGCATGGAGTAACCGTTTGCATTTGAGTTTTAATCAAAAATTGTCAAGATTTTTTGAATAAAGCCATATCCCTTGATGAATTATGGCATATAAGCGTTGTAATACCTAAGTGGTTTCCAAAATGTGGGTTCATAGACCCTTGAGGCCTCCCTGTAACCCTTTTATGGAGTAGGTAAAAATAAAAATATTTTCATAATAATATTTAAATGATATTGTATATCCACAATACAATGTTTTCTTTTTTTCTGTGTTGATATTTGCACTGATGATGCAATAGTAGTGGAGAATAAACTTATGGCACCTTAGCAAAAATCAAGGCAGTAACAGCAAACTGTACTAGTAGTACAGGGTGAAACACAGTAGTTCAGTAGTGCCCTTTCCTGCCACTCACTCAAAGAAAAACGAAATGTCTGTTTCACTTAAGAATGTCTTTGATTGTGTGGTAAAAGTTATTAATTTTATTAAATCTCAACCCCCGAGTACACATTTTCTTTTGAATTTAATCATGATAAACTACATGTAACATAAAATTTAGCATGTTAACTATTTCTAGGTATATGACTTAGTGGCATTTAGTACATTCACATTGTTGTACTACAATCACCACAGTTCACCTCCAGAATTCTTTTCATTTGGCAAAATTAAAACTTTGCCCAGTAAACAACAACTCCTCCTTCTCTCCTCCCTGATCCCTTGGCAACCACCATTCTACTTTCTGTCTCTATGAATTTGACTACTCTAGGAACCTTGTAAGTGGAATCATACAGTGTTTGTCCCTTTGTGACTGTCTTACTTCATTGATCATAGTATCTTCAAGGTCCATCCATGGAGTAGCATATGTCAGAATTTCCTTCCTTTTTGAGGCTGAATAACATTCCATTGTATGTACACACCACATTTCATTTATGCACTCACTCATCAATGAACACTTAACATTGCCTCTACCTCTTGGCTTTTGCAAATGACACTGCCATAAATGTGGGTATATAAATATCTCTTTGAGTCCCTGCTTTCAATTCTTTTGGTTGTATACCAAAAAGTGGAATTGTTATGCTCCTATGAGAATTCTATTTTTTAATTTTCTGAGGGACTGCCATATTGTTTTCTATGGCAGGTGTAGTACAATTACATTTACCTTCCCAGCGGTAATGCACAAGAGTTCTAACTTCTCCATATCCTTACCAATATTATTTTGTTGCTGTAGCTATCATAATGGGTATGAGGAGGTATTTCATTGTGGGTTTCATTTGCATTTCCCTAATAATGAATGATGTTAAGTATTTTTCCATATGTTTATTGGCTATTTATATATCTGTTTTGGATAAATATCTATTTAAATCTGTTTTTTGTTGTTGTTGTTGTTGGGTTTTAGGAGATCTTTATAGATACTGGATATTAACTACTTATTCGATATGTGATTTGCAAATATTTCCTACCATTCTGTGCATTATCTTTTCACTCTGTTGTTTGTATTCTTTAATCCATAGATATTTTCAATTTTGATGTTGTCTAATTTATCTTTTTTCTTTTGTTGTATATGCTTTATGTGTCATATCTGATAAATCATTGCCAAATCCACTGTCATAAATCTTTTGCCCTATGTTTTCTTTTAATATTTTTATAGTTTTAGCTCTCACATTTAGGGTTCATTCCCCTTTGGCTTATTTTTTGTATGTGGTGTAAGATAAGGATCCAATTTCATTACTTTATATGTTGACTTGAGCACACATGTTTTTCTTCTGAGAATAAATACCCTGTGAATAAAATAGGAAGTATCAATGATACATTTTGACTGAGTAGGACTGCTGTCTTCACATTGGTGTGATTATCTAAGTTACAAGCTGAACTAACCACTTTTTTGTAGAATATGTTATGTTTTTTATTTGAAAGAATGACTAACAAGAATACTCATTATTCAGATGTAGATATTGGCAGTGATTAAATAAATAAATGATTTTACCACTTTAATGTAAATAATTCAGTCATTAATGTCTTGTCAAAGATAAATTTCAAACTCTCAAGGGAAAATAAAATTTTTTGGAAAATTTAAGTATTTGTCATTTGTCATCTATAAATGCAGCAGCTTTCCAGCCTGACTTTTCTTATTAGATTAGTGGTGATATTAACAAATGTAAATTTCCTGATATTGTATTTTAAATGTGTCAACACTTGGAAAATATTTTTACATCAATATAGCAAAATTTCTTAATAATCAACAATTAAATGATGTTACATAATTATACATAAATTAAAATTCATTTTATGTGCAAGTTAGACAAATGAATTTTAATGTAACAAAATAAAAAAATTCAGTGGCAGGATTTCAGATTCCATATTGCAATTAATCTTTAGGAATTATCACTTGCGAGTTTTGGTGTAGTACCAGAGAAGAGTATCTATAATTATCTGAAAAGACTATAAAAATATTCCTCTCATTTACAACTACACATCTATGTAAGGCTTGATTTCTATCATTTCCTTAAACCATAATAACATATTGCAACAGACTGAATGCAGACAGAAGCAGATATGAGAATCTACCATCTTATATTAAGCAGGACATTAAAGTGATTTGAGAATATAAAATAATGCCAATGGGTTATTGTTTCCATGCCCTCTCAGTGGGCACACCTAGAAAAAAATATATATTCTTTATATGTGAGCATTATGTATACATAAAGAGTCAAATATCATATATCTATGATGTTTCTGTATGTATCTACAATATATGTGTATTATAAAATCATGAGTTTATACCAATAACTCATATTCCACTACAGCATTTGGGGGCTTTTTTAGTCTTCTCTCTTTCTATGTTTATGAATAACTTCTCTGCTAATGAGAACCTTGAGTCTCTTTATCTATTTGCTCAGTGTAACCTGTCTCTCAACCATACTGACCATGTTCTCCCTGTAACCTTATCTACCCTATCCTCCAAACTACCTTCATCCAGTTCCCCAATTCTCACCATCATGTGTCTTTGGCCTCTGTCCCTGCAGCTGCACGCTATGAAGTATGGTACCTTTAGTTAGGAAGAAGTGTAATAGTGGCATAGTGCATGACTCAGTATGTTCAGAAATTGAAGAAATATTAAGAAAAAGTTTGGAAAATAAAATGGTTTCATGATATTTTGTTCAGTAAGTAATATGAAAATAGATGCCAACTTGCAAAATAAAACACAATTTCAGTGTGGAAAAAATGGAAAATTTTGCAGGGTATAAAACATTTGAACAGTTTATAGCTCTGAATTTGATACATCCTAAAACAATTACAACTTTAGGTTAGGCAAAGAGTTCTTAGATATGACACCATAGTGTACTGCAAAATTGGACTGTGGTGATGGTTGAATAACTGCAAATTTACTAAAAATCATTGAATTGTACTCTTAAAGCAGGAGAATTTTACGGTATGTGTATCTTTAAAAAGCTGTTAAAAAATTATAATCCATTGCAAAATAAAATTTAGACTTTAGGATGATTTGAAAAACTTCATCAGAGATTTTAGGAACTTTAACAAGCCACGAGAAATTTAATAGATTCCAGCCACCACTGGAAGCAGCTTAATAGGAAAGATGCCTGTGTGGCTTTTCCTGGACATATGAGCCAGCTTCATTTGGTTTATCATTTTAGGAATTTTGGTTGGGATGTAGATGCATTAACTGAACTCATATCTACTGAGTGCCTACTATGCACCAGGCTCTGAAGTAGATGCTAGGGAGTCAGCAGTTAATGAGACAGGTTAGTTCAATGGTCCTTTCTCAAAGCATTTTCCCTCTGGTGAGAGATATAGGCAACAAACAAATATACAAATAAGGCAAATAAACAAGGCAAATAAACAAACCATAGTTTCCAATAGTTATAATTGTTAAGAAATAAAGGAATGTCATAGAAAATGGAAACATTGAATAGGGGATCAGGAAAACACTTTCCATGGGGATGAGTTTGTCCTGGAACCCGAGTTGTATAAAGGAGCCAGCTCATGAATATTGCGGGTACTGTGAGTGAGGGAGTGTTCTCCACAAAGTCATGAATAAGCAACAGGACTAAGGAGGAAAGAGTTTGGTGGGCACATCAGGGACACCTAGTCTGCAAGTAGCAGAAAACTTGACCAAGTAGCTTAATCAAACCTATATTTACTTTCTGACTTAACACAAAGTTTGGAGTAGACAGATTTAGCAATAATTTGTTGGTTCAGTCTTATCAGAACCATGTGTCTGTGATTCTACTGAACATTGGTGTGCTGCAGCCATCCTACGAGAGCCAGTTGTGAAATTTCCAGGAATTTGTGAATTGGTCGTGCAACACAGCCTTTATTAAAACTTAAATTTTATGAATTAACAAGGTATGTTAAGAATAAAGGTAATAAATACTGAAAACTCATCATTTCTTAATTATTGTTCTACATTTCATTGTTATGTATGTCCTTGAGATGATTTCTATCTGTTGGAACTGTGTGGTGGAAACACTGTATCATAGTGTGTTTATTGCATGCAGCTCTTCCCAACTTGATGCCATTATGTCAAATTGCTGGCATTGAAAAGACCATGGTGGAGATATTTACACCAAGTAAGTCACCAAATACTGCATATAAGGTCCTCCAGAAAAAGTAATTGTTAAACATTTAATAGCACACTGTTGCTCTTGTGGCTTTTTCTCTATGGCAGCAAAATGTCTGCTGCAGCTCTAGTTCTGACTTCCATAGGGCTGAAGAAAGACTGAAGGGTTAGGGGTGAGGTGGAATGAGAGAGAGACAGGGATTAAGGCAGCGACTCGGAAGACGATATTGGGGAGAAGGGAGCTGGAAGTGTGGGTTAGCTAGGCCATTCAAGAGCTGCCCTAGTTGTGAGGAATACAGAGGACTCTGTGACTGGAGCATAGGAAATAAGAAATTGATGGGTGAAGGGTACAGTTGGAGAAGTAAGACAAACATGATTAGTGAGTAGACGGTATTTTGTAACCTGCCCTTCCACTTAATGTATCTTTTTACTTTATTAAGTATTCTACAACACAATTTTGGAGACTTCAGAGTATTCCATTATTGACATCCTTCTCTAAAGGGAATTCACTTAATGACTTAGCATATCGTAATCTTATTTAGTTTTCAGTGTTTGCCATTCTTGGTCAACAGCCCAGGCCATGTTTACTTGTATTTCATGGGGATAAGAAAGGGACAGGAGATAATCTAGTTAAAAGTAGAAATTAGAAGTATTGTCAGGGGAAAATCTGCTATTTTCAGATTTTGATTATGGTATTTCATCTGGTAAAGTATAAGGAAGAAAGTAGAAAATAAAAGACAAATTTGACACCTTAGCCTTAAGCCTCTGCATTGAAATACAAGGGAAATATTGTTCATATATCAAGGGAAATAGGTTACAAGCTGAAGCATGCAAACCTCTTCACACAATCAAATGTACTGCCCAAAAGGAATTAATGGTATTCTACTTATTTTCATTGAAATAAGGTTAGAGACTCCAGTTCTGTTAAAAATTTAGCAACTAAATGCCCAATTGAATTAATTGAGCACCCTGGGAAAGAGAATTCTAGTTATTGCTTTTCTATTTTTCTAAACTTGTTGCTATTAAATTACAATAGGCACTTAAAGCCTGTGAAAGCATTGGCTATGGCACGAAAGTCCCCTAGGCTGCTTGGTTTCTGGGTGAACTTATTATGAGGAAATGTCTTTGACTTAGCAACATTTAAAAGTTAGAGACTCCATCAATTTTAGAGCTTTTAGTTTCCAAAGAAAAATGAAAATAAATGAAGATTTTTAACATGAAAAATATGAGATCTTTTTGTTTCAGAGCACATTTTTTTTCCCTTTTTCTGTAAGATTTATTTAAGAATTAAGTGCGTCAAACCTGTCTGGGGAGCAAAGATAATTTTTAGCCTAAAAGAAGACTGATCTTAAATGCAAACCAGAGGGATAATGGGACATTGAAAATCAAAATGAAGGGAAACATTGCTAATCTCTTTCCATTGAGAAAGAGTGCAATTTAAATTAAGGAAGCAAGGCTTTTCCCTCCTTTTCAATGCAATGTCAAAGTAGGGCAGGCTCTTCATATCAGACAAGAAATGTGCTGGAGTAAAGATTTTCTCCCCTCTTGCCATCAACAAGTTGCCTGAAATAAATACTCTATTTTAAAAAGAAATTTGACTGATAGCTCCCGTTTGCCTTTCAAATTATTATTTCATTTTTGTTTCCTATAGTTCAGCAATTTTTTTCAGAGGGCTACATTTCTGATCAGAAAGGGAAACTTAAAATGGAATCAAATAGTAAAAGAATGATAGAGAAAGTTCTGTACATATCATTTCAAATGCCAGAATTACAGATGATGTGTTAACCTGTGACATGTTATTGCGTTCTTACATTTTTTGATAAGTCAGGAATTCTAAGAATAATAAAAGTGTGAAAAGCATAGGTATTATTTCCTGTGAGAGCCTCTTTCCATCTACCTACTTGCACTCCAAAGAACACGAAGAACCCCAGAAACTGCTGCCTTTTTGAAAAACACTTGAAATTTCTTCTAAAAGCAAAAGATTGGCTGTATTTTGAATTTCTTACATTTACTTCCCCAAGTAATTTATTAAATGCTTAAATGTGTCAGCTATTCCCCCAAGTTTTTCGTTGGTATTGCCTTATTTAATCTTCACAACAACCTTATGATATAGTAATATTATCTCCTTTTTACAGATGAAGAAATTGGGGCTTGGGAAGATTTAGTAATGTTGCACAGCCAATAAACAGTGGAATTACAGAAGTGCTCATCCTTTTCATCATCACAATTTGGTTTTCCCAATCACTTAATTGTCAAAAATTAGAGTAAAAAAACAGCTGTATTACAATAAATAGTATATGCTTTACCTCTCACCATCTGAGCCCTTCTTTCATAATTTCATATGGCAAGAAGGAATTGGGGATGGATGTACCTAGGTATTCATACTATAGATTCATGAGTTCTTTCCAGTAATTGGTAGAATAGAGAAGATGGAAAACTGATGGAGGAAAAAGAGCTAGAAGAAAAACCAGGAAAAATATTGGACTACCTGGACTTTAATGGTTATAGACATTTTGAAAACTATCCACAGATAATTTTCAAAATGTCTATATCTTAGAAGAAGCAATGAATGTGAGTATGTATTATCTATGGATGCTGCTGTTTAAAAATGTCAAAACCACTCATCACTCATTTCTAGATTCTAAAACTCCTGGAAATCCTTTTGGTAAGAAATTAGATGACTCCAGCTAGTTTGGATTTTTTTTTAATCACCTTAGAGGTTGTACGTATTGAACTGGTTGAACGAGAGTCAAAAATAATCTACATTCTTAAGAAAGTTTTGAATGCCAGAATAAACTCATAGAAATAACTCCTTGAATTCTAAGACAGACTAGAGACCAAACATTTTTCAGGTTGGGACAAAGGGGCCATAACAGCAAATTGGGTTAGGGTGACTTGAGGAAATGGCTGTAGAACATAGTGGATGAACTAAAATTTCTGCTCTGACCTGCAGATCTTTGTGAAAGTAGATGATGTAATTTTGGGGGAAGTATCCTCTGGCAGTATATAGATCAGGTTTTTGACATGTAATTTAATTATTTTTAATTGAGAGATTTCCCAAATTTTAATTTTTTGTTTACAATAAAATTTTATTTCTATTTTATATTTCTCTATTTTAAATTTGCCCTATTAAATTTTTATAATTTGAGATGAGATGCAAATTAATAAGATGCATTAGACAATTTAAATTTTTTTCTGGAGACTTTGTGAAAGGTAGAAGAAATACATTATATTATTGCAGAAATACTAGATATATAGCATTTACAGCTAAAAGAAGATAAATTTTCCACCAAGATTAACAGACGAAAACTGCTTTTTTATTTTGGTTGAAATTTTCAGTATATTTAATTTTTTTTCTGAATTCTCTGATTTCATGAAATAGTTATCTCTCCACTTCCTGACATCACGTGGCGCATAAAGCCAGAACTTATCCAATGGGAGGAGTCCATCTCATTGAAATTCTCTCTTACTAACTTTATCTATCCAAGTAAGGGGAAGTTACTGTATACTAAAATGACCAATGCCCCATGCCCTCGGTAAAATTCTCAGTTATTTTTTCATCATTCTTTTCCTTGAAAAACTTCACTATTCCTTAAAATCCTAATATCTTCTATGACCTGTTTAATTAATCAATAATATAAATGTTTTTCAACTGTCAGTTTTGCCTTTTTGGTTTTGTTTTTACTTAATTATATATTTGTATATTCTTAATTCTAATGAGTTCTTACAGTAAATAAGAGTAACCTATTATTTTATTGCTTATATTGGTAGAGAATTTCTGATTTCTGTGAGGAAAGCCATAGATATATGCAAGAAGTAGATCAAATATAAAAACTTAGACTATACATGAAAATAAAACAATGTGGCAGTATTTTGGAGTGAATATTCTCAGAGATTAGTGAATTTAAATGATTGTTCAGATAAAATGCAATTGACCTTAACTTAATTAAATCAAGAACTGGTACTATAAAATGCAGAAGACTCGACATTCATATTAGGGTATACATAGTTATAATCTAAGATAAAAATCCTGAAATTTCATTAAAATATATTTTAAGTGATCAAAAACATTTGCTTACTGTAATGAAATTAAAAGCTTAATCAATCCCTGGGAAGGTAAATGGGACCACCATAGTTAAATTATATTGACCATAATTCATTCCAGGCTTAGGCTGGTATCTCTCTCTCCTGAAATACATGGTCAAATGGAAGAGAGTAAATTTCTGTTAAGGAGGAAAAATGGGAAAAGGCTTTTGGGTGAACAACTAGCAGTATCTGTTTCAAAGAGCATGAGCCAGAGACAAGATGAAAAGTTCATGTGCTATTGGGTTGTATAGAAGTTGCCTTAGTACCAATAAAGTTTCTATTTTCCTCTTTTGTACACACAGACACAAACACACGCAAACATAAAGTTTATGTGTGTTGTAAATATCCATTAAAGATAATTTTTAAATATTCTTTCAGTGGGTGCATCCATCCATCCATTGTTCTTTTTAAACATGTTTCAATGAGCAAGTTTGGGATTTATTCAATGGTGGCCCATCAGTACAAGGTCTGCTTTCTCAAGAGTGAAGGAACTCTTGTCCCTTAATGGTATTAAGACTCTGCTAACTCCCAAAGATCTCCAGGAAGATCTCATTCTGCATCCAGTGTTTACCACGGAGGACTGGTAAATAGAATTACAAAGGTCTTGACACTGAAGACATCAACTATTCTACTTTATCTCTAGTTTTCTTCAGACTCAATATAAAAATAGAAAGATTGCATTTTAGGAAAATATCTGACTTTTCTTCTCCATTTATCTGATAAGACCTCACTGAATGCATTTTACTTCAATGCACTGTTAAAATAGTGTCAATTTTATTTCATACTTCACATACCTGACTTTATTTTATAGGTGGAGTTTTTTTCTAGAATGGTTGAACTACTCTTTGGAGTCATACAGGGTAAAATTCCAGACCCATGCTGTCCTGTGTGCTTGTGCCTCCATTAGAGACAATCATGCTGAGCCATAATTTCGACTAACATTGTTGGCTTGATGACATGCAGGTTGACTTTTTCATCTTAACGGATCTGGGGGAAGGGAGAAGAGAGGCAATTTGGGGTTTGATGAGGTACCTAGCTGACACTTAGGCCTGGATTTCTAAAATGTCCTGAAGCTAATTTCAGAAGAAATGGAGTTGATTTTTGGTAGGTCCCTGCTGCCTTTTGAATGGCACTTTATCCGCGGCTATTGGTTTTGATAGGACTATTATATAACCTGTTATTATAAAGTTCTGTAACCTTGGGCTGTCTGTGATTGTGAACTTTCTTTTGATAACTGGTTCACATGCTTTTTACTATTTTGGTTCTGGAGCAAACTCAGGAAAATGCTGTTCACAAAGTTTTGCTTTATCAATTTGCACTAACTGATTTGAACTGCAATTAAAATTTATTTGGATGTGGAATAGGCTTGCACATTCCTAAATGTCCAGTTAAGGGCGTTTATTAATGATTAAAATGTCATAGGATGCTGAGAGCAAACAAGCAGAAGATGAATATATCCCCTCCTGGTAACATATTCTTCACCTTCCTATCCGATCATATAGATTAATGTGTTGGTTTGTGAAAGGGTTGAAATTGGATAAACTCCGAAAGGCTGAGTTGAGGAGAAAAGGGTTTCTTGGAATCCATCTGTCTTCATAAAAAATGTTGACTTTTGGCCGGGCGCGGTGGCTCAGGCCTGTAATCCCAGCACTTTGGGAGGCCGAGGCGGGCGGATCACAAGGTCAGGAGATCAAGACCATCCTGGCTAATGTGGTGAAATCCCGTCTCTACTAAAAATACAAAAAATTAGCTGGGCATGGTGGCGGGCGCCTGTAGTCCCAGCTACTCGGGAGGCTGAGGCAGGAGAATGGCGTGAACCTGGGAGGCAGAGCTTGCAGTGAGCCGAGATCACGCCACTACACTCCAGCCTGGGCGACAGAGTGAGACTCTGTCTCAAAAAAAAAAAATGTTGACTTTTGAGACATGCTGAGGTATAGCATTATCTGTTTTGCAGGTGGCTCAGAGGCTGCAAGAGAACATTAAAATCTCTAAGGTTACCCCAGTCCAGACTGATCTTTGCTTTCATTTAAGTTACCCTAGGATCACAACTACAATATATGCAATAGTAACAGGAGAGTCACAATATAATATGGAAAATCTAGTTGAAATAAAAGTAAGTTAACTGTAAATTAAAGAAAGTAATATAAATATTAAGTAGAAAATGCCTAAAATTTATCTTACCCAGTTAGTGAAAAGTTTAGAGTAGGTGGGAAATGAGGAAGTTCCGTATATGTGAGATGGCAGCCAGAGAAATTTTGCTACAGCTGAGTTGTAGAGTGACCATGAACTAGAAAAATTGGCAACATGTAAAATAGTGGCAAGATATTCTGAATTAAATAGAAAGTGATAATAATAACACATGGAAAAGGCTAAAGCTGGCCTACATGTGAAGGAGGAATTATGGCTTTTACTTTGTGCTTCAAAGCTTTTGATGAACTAGTAAAATAAATGTTCAGGGCTAAAGCCTACAAGTCTGAAAAGGATTATGTCAAAAAAATAATAGATACCTATCATTTTAGAAAATATGAGAAATAAATATGATTTCAAAGTTAGACATTTTGAGGAATGAAGGAAAATCATTCTAAAGACAAGAATTATTCTTAAAGAGAAATTTGTTTGCATAAGACACTTTATTGAGGATTTAACATGTTAGCACAACATTGTATGTATGTATTAGTTTGCCAGAATGCCTTTAGCTACAAGTAATATAAAAGTCAATTTAAACTGACTTTTAAAATGAAGACATTTATTGTTTCACAAAATTGGTAGTCCACTGTTAGGGCTTCCTAAATGTTCTAATTAGTGACATAACTCCATTTTTCCTCTTAGATGTTCTTTAAACTCTAAGAGGGCAGGAAGATGGATTTAGTTAATCTGGCCTCACATTCATACATAAGAAAGCTCATAGGAGAAAAGCTATCACGGTTTAAGATCTTGGCTGGGTTCAGTGGCTCACACCTGTAATTCCAGCGCTTTGGGAGGCTGAGGTGGGTGAATCATGAGGTCAGGAGATCGAGACCATCCTGGCTAACACGGTGAAATCCCATCTCTACTAAAAATACAAAAACAAAATTAGCCAGGTGTGGTGGCAAGCACCTGTAGTTCCAGCTACTTGGGAGGCTGAGGCAGGAGAATGGCGTGAACCTGGGAGGCGGAGCTTGCAGTGAGCTGAGATCACGCCACTGCACTCCAGTGTGGGTGACAGAGCAAGACTCCATCTCAAAATAAATAAATAAAAATAAATACATAAATAAAATAAAATAAGATCTATGTTTCTAAGTCTCTAGAAAACTTCCTTTCAGGTCACTCTGGACACAAATACACATAGACGCCCCAAATGGGTGCAGGATAGGATTAACACGAAGTCAATCAGGTCTACCGTAGTGCTGAACTCCCTAGGCTCACATGTGAAGGATAATCAATAAAAAAATTAATAGTAATTTGGAACAGTTAGATTCTGCTGTGATAATAAAAGACCCTGAAATTTCAAGAGCTTAAAGCCGCAAAGGCATATTTCTCACTTGCTAGTTCCACTAGTTTTTTATTTCCATAGATTATTGGGAAACAGGTGGTGTTTTGTTACATGAGTAAGTTCTTTCGTGGTGATTTGTGAGATTTTGGTGCACCCATCACCCGAGCAGTGTACACTGCATCCTATTTGTAGTATTTTATCCCTTGCCTCCTTCCCACCCTTTCCTCATGAGTCCCTAAATTCCACTGTGTCATTCTTATGCTTTTACCTCCACATAGCTTAGCTCCCACTTATGAGTGATAATGTACAATGTTTGGTTTTACATTCCTGGGTCAGTTCATTTAGAATAATAGTCTCCAATTTCATCCTGGTCACTGCAAATGCCATTAATTCATTCCTTTTTATGGCTGAGTAGTATTCCATTTATATATATATATATATATATATAACTTCCTTTCAGGTCACTCTGGACACAACTGCACATAAATGCCCCAAATGGGTACATATATATATATATGCATCTCACAGTTTCTTTATGCACTTGTTGATTGATGGGCATTTGGTTCCATGTTTTTGTAATTGCAAATTGTGCTTCTATAAACGTGCATGTGCACATATCCTTTTCATATAATGACTTCTTTTCCTCTGGGTAGATACCCAGTAGTGGGATTGCTGGATCAAATGGTAGATGTACTTTTAGTTCTTTAAGGAATCTCCACACTATTTTCCATAGTGGTTTTACTAGTTTACATTTCCACCAGCAGTGTAGAAGTGTTCCCTGTTTACCGTATCCAGGCCAACATCTAATTTTATATATATATATATATATAATTATTATTTTTTGGATTATGGCCATTCTTGCAGGAGTAAGGTGGTATTGCATTGTGGTTTTGAGTTGCATTTCCATCATCATTAGTAATGTTGAGCAGTTTTTCATAAGTTTGTTGGCCATTTGTATATCTTCTTTTGAGAATTGTCCATTCATGACCTTAGCGCACTTTTTGATGGGATTATTTGTTTTTTTTCTTGTTGATTTGTTTGAGTTCATTGTAGATTCTGGATATTGGTCCTTTGTCAGATGTATAGATTGTGAAGATTTCCTCCCACTCTGTGGGTTGTCTGTTTACTTTGCTGACTGTTCCTTTTGCTGTACAAAAGCTCTTTAGTTTAATTAAGTTCCAGCTATTTATCTTTGTTTTTATTGCATTTGCTTTTGGGTTTTTGGTCATGAAATCCTTGCCTAAGCCAATGTCTAGAAGGGTTTTTCCAATGTTATCATCTAGAATTTTTATAGTTTCAGGTCTCAGATTTAGGTCCTTAATCCATCTTGAGTTGATTTTTTTATGAGGTGAGTGATGACGATCCAGTTTCATTCTCCTACGTGTGGTTAGCCAATTATCCCAGTACCATTTGCTGAAAAGGGTGTCCTTTCCCCACTATAAGTTTTTGTTTGCTTTGTCAAAGATCAGTTGGCTGTAAGTATTTGGATACATGTCTGGCTTCTCTATTCTGTTCCATTGGTCTATGTGAGTATTTTTATACCAGTACCATGCTGTTTTGGTATCTACGGCCTTATAGTTTGAAATCAGGTAATGTGATGCCTCCAGATTTGTTCTTTTTGCTTAGTCTTGCTTTGGTTATGTGAGCTCTTTTTTGGTTCCACATGAATTTTAGAATTGTTTTTTCTAATTCTGTGAAAAATGTTGGTGGTATTTTGATGGGAATTGCATGGAATTTGTAGATTGCTTTTGGCAGTATGGTAATTTTCACAATATTAATTCTACACATCTGTGAGCACGGGATGTGTTTTTATTTGTTTGTGTTGTCTATAATTTCTTTCAGCAGTGTTTTGCAGTTTCCCTGGTAGAGGTTTTTTTTTTTACCTCCTTGGTTAGATATATTCCTAAGTATTTTATTTTTTGGCAGCTACTGTAAAAGTGGTTGAGCTCTTGATTTGATTCTCAGCTTGGTCACTGTTGGTGTATAGAAGAGCAACTGATTTGTGTACATTAATTTTGTATCCAGAAACTTTGCTGAATTCATTTACCAGTTCTAGAAGCTTTTTGGATGAGTCTTTAGGGTTTTCTAGGTATAAAATCATATCATCATCAAAGAGTGACAGTTTGACTTCTTCTTTACTGATTTTGAGGTCCTTTATTTTTTTCTCCTGTCTGATTGCTCTGGCTAGGACTTCCAGTACTACGTTGAAGAGGAGTGTGAGAGTGGGCTGGGCATCCTTGTCTTGTTTCAGTTTCTTAGAGGGAATGCTTTAAACTTTTCCCCATTTGGTATTATGTTGGCTGTGGGTTTGTCATAGATGGCTTTTATTATATTGAAGTGTGTCCCTTGTATGCTGGTTTTGCTGAGAGTTTTAATCATAAAGCGATGCTGGATTTTGTTGCATGCTTTTTCTGGATCTATTGAGATAATCATGCGATTTTTGTTTTTAACTGTTTATGTGGTATTTATCACATTTATTGACTTTCATATATGACACCATCCCTGCATCCTTGGTATGAAACCCACTTGATCATAGTGGATTATCTTTTTGATATGTCGTTGGATTTGGTTAGCTAGTATTTTGTTAAAGATTTTAGCGTCTATGTTCATTAGGGATATTGGTCTGTAGTTTTCTTTTTTGTGTGTGTCCTTTCCTGGTTTTGGTATTAGGGTGATACTGGCTTCATAGAATGATTTAGGGAGGGTTCCCTTTTTATTTTGTGGAATAGTGTCAATAGGATTGGTACTAATTCTTCTTTGAATGTCTGGTGGAATTCTGCTGTGAATCCATCTGGTCCTGGACTTCTTTTGTTGGTAATTTTAAAATTACCATTTCAATCTTGCTGCTTGTTATTGGTCTGTTCAGGGTATTTAATTCTTACTGATTAAAGCTAGGAGGATTGTATGTTTCCAGGAATTTATCTATCTCTCTTAGGGTTTCTAGTTTATGCACGTAAAGGTGTTCATAGTAGCCTTGAATGATCCTTTATATTTCTGTGGTGTCAATTGTAATATCTCCTGTTTCATTTCTTATTGATTGGATTTTTCTCTCTTTTTTATTGGTTAATCTTGCTAATGGTCTATCAACTTTATTTATCTTTTCAAAGAATCAGCTTTTTATTTCATTTATCTTTTGTATTTTTTTTTTTGTTGTTGTTGTTGTTGTTTCAATTTCATTTAGTTCTGCTCTGATCTTGGTCATTTCCTTTCTTCTGCTGGGTTTGTTTTTTTTTTTTCTCCACTTCCTTGACATGTGACCTTACATTGTCTGTGCTCTTTCAGATTTTTTGATGTAGACATTTAGGACTGTGAACTTTCCTCTTAGCACTGCCTTTGCTCTGTCCCAGAAGTTTTGATAGGTTGTGTCACTATTGTCATTTAGTTTGAAGAAATTTTTAGTTTCCATCTTGATTTCATTTTGACCCAGTGATCATTCAGGAGCACGTTATTTAATTTCCATGTATTTGCATGGTTTTGAAGGTTCCTTTTGGGGTTGATTTCCACTTTTGTTCCACTGTGGCCTGGGAGAGTGCTTGACATAACTTCAATTTTCTTAAATTTACTGAGGCTCATTTTGTGGCCTATGATATGATCTATCTTGGAGAAAGTTCTATGTGGTGTTGAACAGAATGTATATTCTAAGATTGTTGGATGGAATGTTCTGTATATATCCATTAAATCCATTTATTGCAGGGTGTAGTTTAAATCCATTGTTTCTTTGTTGACTTTCTGTCTTGATGATCTGCCTAGTGCTGTCAGTAGGATATTGAAGTCCCCCGCTATTATTGTGTTGCTGCCTGTCTCATTTCTTAGGTATATCAGTAAAAGTTTTATAAATTTGGAAGCTCTAGTATTAGGCACATATATGTTTAGGATTGTGGCAGTAGGGGGGGAACAGGTGGTGGGTGAGGCCCTAGAACTTCCAAGAGTATATGCCCTTTGTGTTCAGTTACCAGAATATGTAGGAAGGACCATTAGGTGGGGGCAAGCCTAGGCATGTCTGAGCTCAGACTCTCCTTTGGTGGGTCTTGCTGCAGCTGCTGTGGGGAATGGGGGTGAGGCTCCCAGGTCAATGGAGTTATGTTACTAGGAGGATTATGACTGTCTCTACTGTATCATGCAAGTTGTCAGAAAAAATGGGGAAAAGCCAGCACTCACAGGCCTCACCCAGCTCCCATGCAATCTGAAGGGCCAGTCTAACTTCCACTGTGCCCATCCCCAACAGCACCAAGTCTATTTGCAGGCATTGGGTGAGCAGGGCTGACTACTAGCTGCCTCCAAGCTCTGAAAGCAAATAGGGCTTTCCTTCTTCCCCTGCCGATGGAGATTGCACACCAGATTCATGCCTTCCCCTGAGTTCTGGCCAGTTCAAATTGTTACAAAATTCAGCTGGAGGTTTCCTTCTTCCTGTGGCTTTTTCCCAGCACGTCCGGCTGCCCTCCGGGAAAACCCGTGAGGCCAGGCAGAAACAGGTTACTAGGGGACCGATTGAGCTCCCAGGGATTTTCCCACTGCTTCCTCTACCCCTGAATTTCACTCAGCTCTCTAAATTGACTCAGCTCCAGGTAAGGTCAGAATCTTCTCCTGTAATCTGGACCTTCAGTTTCCCCAGTGCGGGTGTATGTTCAGCTGCGGATGATCTCCCTTTCCCACTTCCACAGTTTGGGCACTCACAGTATTCAGGGTGTCTCCTGGGTCCTGCAGGAGCAATCTGCTCCCTTCATGGGATCTGTGAGTCCTCTCAGGTTTCCCGATTTATTCCTGCAGTTGTTCTAGAGCAAAAATTCATGATGCGAACCTCCACATGCTGTTCTGTTCATCCAAGTCAGAGCTGCAATCTAGTCCTGCCTTCTGTCTGCCATGATCCCCTCAGTCCCCTCCAGCTCCACATTTTTGAATTTCTCACTTTAGGAGCCAGGCTTAAGGTGCATCTCCTGTTTGGAAGAGTGCTGGTTTATGGTGGACTACAGTTGGCTTTAAAAAATAAACTTAATTTAGGCATAAAATACATGTAATAAAATCCATCAATTTAAAGTGTTAAATGAAATGAAATTTGATAAATTCCTACATAAATGAAATAACTGCCATGATCAAGACACAGAACATTTCCATCAAACCCTCTTGAAACTTTGCAGTCTATTCCTCCCTCCATTCCCTGTCTCAGGCAATGAACTGAGTTGCTTTTTATTACTATAAATTAATGTGCATTTTCTAGCATTTTGTACGAATGGAATCACACAGAACGCACTCTTTGTGTTTGGCTTCCTACAGTTAGCACAATGATTTTAAAGTTTCTTCACTCGTGTTATTGCATGTATCAGTAATTCATTTCCCTTTATGCTTAATAGTATTCCATTATACTGATGTGCCACATTTTGTTTACCCATTCACCTTTGGGTAAATTCTTGTTTTTTATGTTTTGCATAAAGCTGTTATGAATGTTTATGTACAAGTTTTTGCAAAGACAAATGCTTTCTTTCCTCTTGAGTAAATTCCTATCAGTAGAATAGATGGGTCATGTGATAGATACTTGTTTAATTTGGAAGAGACTGACAAAAAGCTATCCAAAGCAGCAATATCATTTTACATTCTCACTAGCAGGGAATGAGAGTTCAAGTTTTTTCCACATTTTTGCCAATTCTTCATACTTTCAGTCTTTTAAGATGCAACTGTTCTAAAGTATGTCTAGTGACTGTCATTGTGGTTTTAATTTGCACCTTTGTAAGGACTAATGATTTTGAGCATGTTATATGCTTATTGGCCATTTATATATTTTTTATGTGAAGTATTTGTTCAAGCTTATTACTTATCTTCCCATTTCTTTACTTAGTATTGTTTACTATGGTCAGAGTTCTTACATGATGTAATTCTTTTGAATATATTAAGACTTGTTTTATGGCCTAGCTAGCTTCTCAAACACACCAAATATACTTGAAGAAAATCTGTATTCCGCAGTTTTTGACTATTGCATTATAAAATTTTATATAATTTTATAAAAGAATGGTGCATGTCTACTTAAATTTGGAATTTTTCAATAAATACTGTGGGGCTTTCATATTGGAAGGTTCTACATTTGCAAATGTGGATCAAACGTGTATCACAAATACCATATTGGCAGCATGTGCCTATGGTCTCAAGCTACTGGCTGAGGTGGAAGGATCCCTGAAGCCCAGGAGTTTGAGGCTGCAGTGAGCTATGATTTATCTCACTAATGCACTCCAACCTAGGAGACAGAATGAGATCTCATCTCTTAAAATAAAATAAAATAAAATAAAATAAAATAAAATATAGTATTTGCAGAATGCAAAACCCGTGTACATGGAGGGCCAACTATTCCTCTAAGTGGGTTCCATGGGGCAGATTGCAGGACTTGAGTTTGTGTCAATTTTGGTACGGGGTGAGTATTGGAAGCAGTCCCCTGTGGATAACTAGGAATGAGGTTGTTTAGATCCTCTCTTTCTTTATTGATTTCTGTTTAGATGATCTTGGAATTGCTAACAAAGTGGTATTAAAATCTCTTACTTTAATTATAAATTTGCATATTTATCTCTTTAATTTGTCAAATTATGCTTCAAGTATGTTGAAACTTTGTTTTTAGGTACACACACATTTATGATTATAATGGCTTTCTACCTAATTGATACTTTCATCATTATGAAATGCCCCTCTTTATCTCTCATAATATACCTTGTCTTGAAGTCTATGTCTGTTATTCATATAGCCATGCCTGACTGTTTATGCTTACTGTTGCACAATATATCTTTTCCTATTGTTTACTTTCAATTTATCTGTGAATTTATTTTTGGAGAGTTTCTATTTTAAAAAGCTTGTAATTGGGTCTTGTTTTTTTCTCCTTTCTGACAACCATCGCATCTAATTGAAGTAATTATATCTGTAACATTTATTGCAGCTATTGATATAGTTGATTTAAGTCTACTATTTTAATTCTTATCTATTTGTTCTCTGCTTTTTGTTCTTCTGTTACTCTTTTCCTAACCTTTATTATTTAAATATATTTTAGAATGTTATTAAATTTTCTGTTAGATGTTTAGACATATCTGTTTTCAATTTTTAGTAATGGCTTTAAGAATTACAATATATAACTTTCACCTTTCATAGTATACTTTGGAGCTAATATTTTAACATTTATTATATAATATAGAAAGCATATGACTATAGTGGTCTATTTACGCCTCTACCTACATTGTTCTTTTATGTTATCAACTGGTATTATATCTCCATATAGTTATGTGGTAAGAAGTATATCGATTCTAGGAACCAAAAGGAATGGACCTTCTCAGCCAATTTTACATTTTTTGGTTGCTTAAAGTATCAACTTAACTTTAAAAAATTCCGTACCTCATGCGTGTGGTTGGAGGAAGTGAAAGCCTCTTATAATAAAACAAACAAACAAAAAGTACTTACTATTCTACTCTCCTTTTCAGCTAGGCACAGGCATGTAATCTAGCCTTAGCAAATTAGATGCAGCCATTCTGAATTTTGAAGCAAGTGCTACTGTACAAAAGAAAAGAAATACTAAAACAAAAGTAAATATAAAACCAACCAAACAAACAAACAAAAAGGAGTGACTGCACAGACTCCTTGTACCATATATATATATTATATATATATATATGCCATACTTGTACCATATATATATATGGTACAAGATTTATTTTCCCTGTACAATTAGAAGAAATGGGCATTTTTCTAAATAAACACAATACAATCATCAAAATCATAAAACTAACATTGACATATCACTACTATCTAATACTTAGGCCCTATTTAAGTTTCACTCATTGTCCCAGGCCTTTATAGGAAAATAATTTCATCCAGAATCACATGTTGCATTTGTTTTTCATTTCTCTTCAATTGCCTTCAACCAGGAAAAATTCTTCAGTGTTTTCTTACTTTCGTGACTTAGACACCTTTCAATAAACAAGTAATTCTGTAGAAATCTTCCTCAATTTTGATTTATGTGATGTTTCCTTGTTAGGTTCAGATTATGTATATTTCTCAGGATATCATAGACATGAGGCTGTGTTTTTCTCATTGCATTCTAGTTGGTGGCATTCAATTTCAATGCGTTCTATTACTGATGAGATAGTTTTGATCACTTAAGTAAGGTGAGGTCTGCCAAGCATTATGAAGTAACTTTTACTTTTCTGAAATGAATAAGTATTTAATAAAAGAGTCCTTTGAGACCTTGTAGGGTATTCCTTCCAACTTTCAGTTTTTAAATTTATTTCTTAAAAGTAATGTGGACATACAGATTCCTATTTTACTTGATGGATTTTAAGCTTTTACTAACATACCTTTTGATGCTCAAATTGTCTTAGATTTGTTCAGTGGGAGCCCTTTTTAAATGGTGATGCCCTTTAGTATTTCAGCACTTTCTTTTTTCTGGCATAAGAAGACTCAGGCTCATGAGTGACTCTTTTTGCTCCAACATTGGAATTAACCTTTTCTTTAATGAGTCTTTGTTCCCTTTAGTTAGGATTATGTTTAGAAACCAGCATTTGGGACTGGGCGCAGTGGCTCAGGCCTGTAATCCCAGCACTTTGGGAGGCTGAGGCAGGTGGATCATGAGGTCAGGGGTTTGAGACTAACGTGGCCAATATGGTGAAACCATGTCTCTACTAAAAATACAAAAACTACCTGGGAATGGTGGCATGCCCCTGTAATCCCAGCTACTTGGGAGGCTGAGGCAGGAGAATCGCTTGAACCCGGGATGCGGAGTTTGCAGTGATCAAAGATTGCACCGCTGTACTCAGGCCTGGGTGACAGAGCAAGACTCCTTCTCAAAAAAAAAAAAAAAAAAAAAAAAAAAAAAAGAAAGAAAGAAAGAAAAGAAACCAGTATTTGAGAACTACATGTGTACATTGCTGTTGTCATGTTCCTGCTAACAGGTGGTGAGAAACCTAGCTCCCATGTTCTCCATCTATTAAATTTTAAAATTAATCTTCATGTATTTAATCAACATCCTATCACTGTCAATTGTATCTCCGTTCTTGCCCACAGTGAGGAACTCGAACTTCCTCATTATGCTTAGATTCCAACACCCCATCCAGAGCTGTCCCCTTGCATAGATGCCCTCTACACTTTGTTTAGTTTCCAAAACCAAGTACTGGGACACCTCCCTGCACATAGGACACCTCTCCGTACACCTCTCTCCTTATTCCCTTCAGGCTCTAAACCATACAATGGGTTGATTATGACACTCCTCATAAATCCTGCATGTACACTCTTCTCATCTCACTCATGTTTTGATACCCCACCTGGGTCATTCCCTCAGAATAGGGCTCCATATACAACTCATACCAGAACTCCCTGACCCCTGCCACACACAATCTCTCCCCAGTCTGCTCAGGTTGTAAAGCCCACGCTGGCTGCTCTGCTAGGCCAATGCTCACCTTACCCCATTTTTGATAACCTGAAACAGGTCCTGTTGCTCAACTCCAAAAAAATGGCTTTTAGACTAAAATATTCAAGAAAGGCAAAAAAGAAAAAGAGGTAAGGAAAAATAAGACACTTAAACTTAATATGCATTTAATAAGGTACTCTTTTGCTAAACCAATTGAGCTAATTTTTATTGTTTGCAACTAAGAAACCTTACTAAAACACACTATAAGAAATAACTTTTATTCATGGGGACCTTTGTAGAAAATGTATACGACTGCTGAAGAAATAAGCCAACTATCTGAGTGATGTAAGCAAGATAGTGGAGTAGGAAGTCCTAGCTCTTGTTTTTCTACAGAAACATTGATAGAACAATGATTTTGCCTTGAGGATGGAACAATGACTTTGCCTTGAGGAGAAGCATCCCAGAGGAGCACAGACTGAAAGCAGTTGCATTTATATTGGTAATAAGATAAATTTCACTTTATTGCATCAGTCCTTTCCCCAAACCAGCTTAACATGGTGCCACAAAAATTGCTTCAGCCCATGATTTCTCCCATGGGGTGAGGGGAGTGATATTGGTTGGAGTGTGTGCCTAAATGTCTGGCCTCCTGGCTCCTGAGGACACCCTTTGTGAGGCATGTTTTTAATCTTGTTTCACACTGAGTGCTGAGTCATTATTGGGGCCTGGTCTCCTGAGATACCTACAAAAAGAGATGGGGACAGCATTCCCTTATATCCAGCACTGCTCTGCAAGATTGGGAAGAGGAGCAGAACTGAGATTTTTTTCCTCTGAGGGAGGGAAGGAAGTGAAGGGGGCGTATACCTAGCATTTCAGAGCACTCGCTGTGAAGCCAGTTTTTCTCCATGGAATTTGGTTCCTTGGAATAGCTAGCAACAACAACAACAAAAAAAGTAAAAACAATTAATTATTCTCTTACAGCTGGTACCACTATGTGAAATAGGAAAAAAAAAATGCATAGCTGTAAGGCTTTTCCTCTAAGAGGGAGGGAATAATGTTAAAGGGGCTTGTCTCTAGACTTTTAGTGCACTCATTGAAGTGGGTCTCTCTCTTTTCCTATATCAAGCACTGTAGATGATGAAAGTCCCTTCCAGTCAAAACAAGTCCATAAAGACTGGCAGACACAGATGCTTCTTCAAATGTGCAGACAGGAAAGCATATGTACAAAAAGCATGAATAATAAAAAAGACAATTAAAGAAAGAAGTAAATCTTTAATAGGCAACCCAAAAGAAATAAAGATCTGTGACTAAGCTGACAAAAATTCAAAATAATTATTTGAAAGAAGCCCCAAGAGTTACAAAAGGACACAAATATAACAAATAAATAAAATTAATAAAACAATATGTGAACAAAATGAAAATATTAACAAAAGAAAGAAATTACGAAAAAGAAGCAAATAGAGATACTGAAACTGAAGTATGCAATAACTGAACAGAAAAATTTACTGTTCAAAGGCAGACTTGATCAAGCAGAAAAAAGAATCAGTGAATTTGAAGACGGGTTATTTGAAATTATCTAGGCGAAGGAGCAAAAACAATTTAAAAAGAATTCAAAATACTTAAAAGACTTATGAAGCTCCGTCAAGCAAACTCATATATGCAAATACCAGAAGAAAAAGAAAGAAGGACAGAAGCAGAAAGCTTACTTAAAAATATTGATGACTGAAAAATTTTAAAATCTAAAGTGGGAAATGAACATCTAGTTTCATAAAGGCCAAAGAAATCCAAACAGGTCATATTTAGAGAGAAATACACCAAGGAACATTACAATCGAATTGTCAAAAGTCAAAAACAAAGAATTTTTGAAAGCAGTAAGAGAAAAGTGACTTGTCACATAGCAGGGAACATCTGTAAGACTATCAATGGATTGCTCAGCCGAAATCTTGCAGAACAGGAGGGATTAGTATGATTAGTTCAAAGTGCTGAAAGTGAAAAATAAAAACACAGAATTGCCAACAAAGAAAACTGTACCTCCCAAACCATCAGTTAGAAATAAAGAGACAAAAAAGACTTCCTAGACAGATGAAAATTAAGAGAGTTTATCATGACTAGACGTTCCTTATAAGAAATGCTGAAGGGGCTTTCTCAGACTAAAATGAAAGGATACAGATTTATAGCATAAAAACATATGAAAGGAAATAACTCATTGGTAAAGGTATTTTTCTTTCAATTACAGAATACTCTAATACTCTAATGGTTATGCATAAATTATTAACTCTACTATAAAATTTAAATATCAAAATATTAAAAAGTATAACTAATAATTTATTAATGGATGCACAATATACAAGATGTAAATTGTGACATCAATGACAGAAAGTGTGCGTGTGGTTGGAAAGAAGTAAAAGTACAGTTTTTGTATGTGATTGAAGTTAAGTTGTTATTAACTTAAAATAGACTGTTAAATCTGTAAAATGTTTTAAATAAACTTCATGATAAACACAATAACTGTAATAGATAAACAAAATATAAAGAGAGAAAGTCAAAGCATACCACTATAAGATATCATCAAATCTCAAAGGAAGAACACAATAAACTAAGAAGGAGACAGATAAACTAAAAAACAATCATAAAATAAATCATAAAATGGCAAAAACTCCTTATCTGATAATAATTACTTTAAATGCAAATTGATTAAATTCCCTAATCAAAAGACATACAGTAGTTTAATTAATAAAAAACAAGATTCAACTTTCTGCTGCCTACAAGAGATTCACTTTATAGACACACATAGGCCAAAAAGTTTAGATAGATATCTTGTTTAAATGCAAACCAAAAGAACAGAAATGTCTATTCTTGCATCAAACAAAGTAGGCTTTAAGTGAAAAACTGTCAGAAGAAAGAAAGAAGATCATTATATAATGATAAAATGGTCAATTCGCCAGGAAGATGTAATAATTATAAATGTATATGCACCCAACATCAGAGACCCCAAATATATAAAGCAAATATTAACAGATTTGAAAGGAGAAATAGACACTAATACAATAATAATGGGGAATTTTAATATCCCACTTTCCATATTGGGTAGATCATCCAAACAGAAAATCAACAAGAAAACACTGGACTTGAACAACTCTATAAACCAAATGAACCTAACAAAAATAATGGGGAATTTTAATATCCCACTTTCAATACTGGGTAGATCATCCAAACAGAAAATCAACAAGAAAACATTGGACTTGAACAACTCTATAAACCAAATGAACCTAACAACAATAACAAAAAATGAAACTAACAAAAGTATACAGGACAGATTGCATGTTAGGCTATAAACCCTACAAATGTAATGAGATTAAAATCATATTTAGCATCTTTTCTGATCACACTGGTATAAAACTATATATCAACAACAGGAAAAAAATTAAAAAATTTACGAAAATGTATGACTCAAATTATACCTTTTCCAACATCCAATGAGTCAAAGAAGAAATCAAAAGGGAAATAAAAATATCTTGAGAAAAAACAAAAATAGAAACACAACATATCAAAACTTATAGGATTCAGCAGAAGCAATACTAAAAAAAGTTTTTAGCAAAAAAATGCTTACATTATAAAACTCAAATAAACAATCTAACATTATACTTGTATACCTTAAGGAACTAGAAAATGAATAAACTAAACCCAAAGTTAGTAGAAAGAAGGAAATATCAAAGGAGAAATTTAAGAATAGAGACTAAAATTTTTTAAAAGATTATTGAAATTAAGAGGTGGTTTTTGAAAAGATATACAAAATAAACAACTTTTAGCTAAACTGAGAAAAAAGAAGACTCAAATAATATTATAAATGAAATATAAGATGTTGCAATGGATACTAAAGAAATATAAAAAATTGTAAGAGGTGCCATGAACAATTATATGCCAAAAGTTGGATAACTAGATAAAATGGACAAACTCCTAAAAATATACAACCTACCATGACTAAATCATAAAGAAATATAAAATCTGAATAAACAGAAAGTGAGTAAAAACATTGAATCAGTAATCAATATACTTCCTGCAAAGAAAATCCCAGGATCTTATAGCTTCACTGGTGAATCATGCAAAACATTTAAAAAGAATTAATGTCAGTGCTTTCTAAACTCTTCCAAAAAATTGAAGAGGAGGGAACACATCCAGAGTCATTTTACAAGGCCAGAATTACCAATTACCAGAATCCAAACCAGATAAGGACACTGCAAGAAAAGAAAATTGCAAGCCAATATCTCTCATAACTATGTGTGCAAAAGTCTTAAGCAAAATACTATCAAACCAAATCCTACACTACATTGAAAGGAAGGTACACCATGATAAAATAGAATTATCCCTGGATGCAAGGATGGCTTAACATATGCACTTCAATAAGTGTGATATACTACATTAATAGAATAAAGAAGAATAATCATATGATCATCTCAATAGATGCAGATAAAGCATTTGACAAAATAGAATACACTTTCATGATAAAGGCTCTCATCATATTAGGTATAGAAGGAATGTACTTCAACACAATAAAGGCCATGTCTTATTTAGTTTTGTGTTGCAGTAACAGAATACCTGAGGCTGGGTAATGTACAAAAAAAAGAGGTTTATTTGGCTCACAATTCTTGTGACCAGAAATTTTGAGACTGGTTACTTGCATCAGGGCCTCAGGCTACTTCAACTCATGGCAGAAAGTGTTAGGAGAACAGATGGATAAAAACAAATCACATAGTGAGAGAGTAAGCAAGACAGAGAAACCAAGGAAGAATACCATTTTTAATAATCTGGGAACTAACACAAGGTCATGCACTCCTGAGGGAGGCCATTAATTTATTCATAAGAGATCTGTCCCCATGCTCCAAATACTTCCCACCAGGCCTCACTTCCCAACTCTGCCTTGTTGGGATAAAATTTTAACATAAGTTTTGGCAGGGAGCAATTACATTCAAACTATAGCAGGCTGTATATGACAATCCTACAGCTAACATCATTCTCAATGTTGAAAAGCAAAATTTTTGAGAGAGTTTCTTAATCCTGAGTTCTAATTTGATTGCACTGTGGTCTGAGAGACAGTTTGTTATAATTTCTGTTCTTTTACATTTGCTGAGGAGTGCTTTACTTCCAACTATGTGGTCAATTTTGGAATAAGTGCAATGTGGTGCTGAGAAGAAAGTATATTCTGTTGATTTGGGGTGGAGAGTCCTGTAGATGTCTATTAGGTCCACTTGGTGCAGAGCTGAGTTCAATTCCTGGATATCCTCGTTAACTTTCTGTCTTGTTGATCTGTCTAATGTTGACAGTGGGGTGTTAAGATCTCCCATTATTATTGTGTGGGAGTCTAAGTCTCTTTGTAGTTCTCTAAGGACTTGCTTTATGAAACTGGGTGCTCCTGTATTGGGTGCACATATATTTACGATAGTTAGGTCTTCTTGTTGAATTGATCCCTTTACCATTATGTAATGGCCTTCTTTGTCTCTTTTGATCTTTGTTGGTTTAAAGTCTGTTTTATCAGAGACTAGGATTGCAACCCCTGCTTTTTTTAGTTTTCCATTTACTTGGTAGATCTTCCTCCAACCCTTTATTTTGAGCCTATATGTGTCTCTGCAGGTGAGGTGGGTCTCCTGAATACCACACACTCTTTATCCAATTTGCCAGTTTGTGTCTTTTAATTGGAGTATTTAGCCCGTTTACATTTAAGGTTAATATTGTTATGTGTGAATTTCATCCTGTCATAAGATGTTAGCGGTTATTTTGCTCATTAGTTGATGCAGTTTCTTCCTAGCATTGATAGTCTTTACAATTTGGCATGTTTTTGCAGTGGCTGGTACCGGTTGTTCCTTTCCGTGTTTAGTGCTTCCTTCAGGAGCTCTTGTAAGGCAGGCCTGGTGGTGACAAAATCTCTCAGCATTTGCTTGTCTGTGAAGGATTTTATTTCTCCTTCACTTATGAAGCCTAGTTTGGCTGGATACGAAATTCTGGGTTGAAAATTCTTTTCTTTAAGAATGTTGAATATTGGCCCCCACTCTCTTCTGGCTTGTAGAGTTTCTGCCGAGAGATCCACTGTTGGTCTGATGGGCTTCCCTTTGTGGGTAACCCAACCTTTCTCTCTGGCTGCCCTTAACATTTTTTCCTTCATTTCAACGTTGGTGAATCTGACAATTATGTGTCTTCAAGTTGCTCTTCTCAAGGAGTATCTTTGTGATGTTCTCTGTATTTCCTGAATGTGAATGTTGGCCTGCCTCGCTAGGTTGGGGAAGTTCTCCTGGATAATATCCTGAAGAGTGTTTTCCAACTTGGTTTCATTCCCCCCATCACTTTCGGGTACACCAATCAGACATATATTTGGTCTCTTTTCACATAGTCCCATATTTCTTGGAGGCTTTGTTCATTTCTTTTTACTCTTTTTTCTCTAAACTTCTTTTCTCACTTCATTTCATTCATTTGATCTTCAATCACTGATACCCTTTCTTCCACTTGATCGAATTGGCTACTGAAGCTTGTGCATGTGTCATGTAGTTCTCGTGCCATGGTTTTCAGCTCCTTCAGGTCATTTAAGGTCTTCTCTACTCTGTTTATTCTAGTTAGCCATTTGTCTAATCTTTTTTTCAAGGTTTTTAGCTTCTTTGAGATGGGTTTGAACATCCTCCTTTAGCTTGGAGAAGTTTGTTATTACCAATCGTATGAAGCCTACTTCTGTCAACTCATCAAAGTCATTCTCCATCCAGCTTTGTTCCATTGATGGCAAGGAGCTGCGTTCCTTTGGAGGAGAAGTGATGCTCTGACTTTTAGAATTTTCAGCTTTTCTGCTGTGGTTTCTCCCCATCTTTGTGGTTTTATCTACCTTTGGCCTTTGATGATGGTGATGTACAGATGGGGTTCTGGTGTGGATGTCCTTTCTGTTTGGTAGTTTTCCTTCTAAGAGTCAGGACCCTCAGCTGCAGGTCTGTTGGAGTTTGCTGGAGGTCCACTCCAGACTCTGTTTGCCTGAGTATCACCAGCGGAGGCTGCAGAACAGCAAATATTGCAGAACAGCAAATGTTGCTGCCTGATCCTTCCTCTGGAAGCTTTGTCTTGGAGGGGCACCTGGCTGTATGAGATGTCAGTCAGCCTCTACTGGGAGGTGTCCCCCAGTTAGGCTACTCGGGGTCAGGGACCCACTTAAGGAGGCAGTCTGTACATTCTCAGATCTCAAGCTGCGTGCTTGGAGAACCACTACTCTCTTCAAAGCTGTTAGACAGGGACGTTTAAGTCTGCAGAAATTGGAAACTGAACAAACTGTTGCTGCATGACTACTGGGTACGTAACGAAATGAAGGCAGAAATAAAGATGTTCTTTGAAACCAATGAGAACAAAGACACAACATACCAGAGTCTCTGGGACACATTTAAAGCAGTGTGTAGAGGGAAATTTATAGCACTAAATGCCCTCAAGAGAAAGCAGGAAAGATCTAAAATTGACACCCTAACATCACAATTAAAAGAACTAGAGAAGCAAGAGCAAACTCATTTAAAAGCTAGCAGACGGCAAGAAATAACTAAGATCAGAGCAGAACTGAAGGAGATAGAGACGCAAAAAACCTTTCAAAAAATCAATGAATCCAAGAGCTGGTTTTTTGAAAAGATCAACAAAATTGATACACCACTAGCAAGACAAATAAAGAAGAAAAGAGAGAAGAATAAAATAGATGCAATAAAAAATGATAAAGGGGATATGACCACCGATCCCATAGAAATACAAACTACCATCAGAGAATACTATAAACACCTCTACGCAAATAAACTAGAAAATCTAGAAGAAATGGATAAATTCCTGGACACATACACCCTCCCAAGACTAAACCAGGAAGAAGCTGAATCCCTGAATAGACCAATAACAGGCTCTAATATTGAGGCAATAATTAATAGCCTACCAACCAAAAATAGTCCTGGACCAGATGGACTCGCAGCCAAATTCTACCAGAGGTACAAGGAGGATCCGGTACCATTTCTTCTGAAACTATTCCAATCAATAGAAAAAGAGGGAATCCTCCCTAACTCATTTTATGAGGCCAGCATCATCCTGATACTAAAGCCTGGCAGAGACACAACAAAAAAAGAGAATTTTAGACCAATATCCCTGATGAACATCAATGCAAAAATCCTCAATAAAATACTGGCAAACTGAATCCAGCAGCACATCAAAAAGCTGATCCACCATGACCATGTTGACTTCATCCCTGGGATGCAAGGCTGGTTCAACATACACAAATCAATAAATGTAATCCAGCATATAAACAGATCCAAAGACAAAAAACACGATTATCTCAATAGATGCAGAAAAGGCCTTCGACAAAATTTAACAACACTTCATGCTAAAAACTCTCAATAAACTGGGAATTGATGGGACATATCTTAAAATAATAAGAGCTATTTATGACAGACCCACAGCCAATATGATACTGAATGGGCAAAAGCTGGAAGCATTCCCTTTGAAAACTGGCACAAGACAGGGATGTCCTCTCTCACCACTCCTATTCAACACAGTGTTGGAAGTTCTGGCCAGGGCAATCAGGCAGGAGAAAGTAAGAAAGGGTATTCAATTAGGAAAAGAGGAAGTCAAATTGTCCCTGTTTGCAGATGACATGATTGTATATTTAGAAAACCCCATCGTCTCAGCCCAAAATCTCCTTAAGCTGAAAAGCAACTTCAGCAAAGTCTCAGGATACGAAACCAATGTGCAAAAATCACAAGCATTCCTATACACCAATAACAGACAAATGGAGAGCCAAATCATGAGTGAACTCCCATTCACAATTGCTTCAAAGAGAATAAAATATCTAGGAATCCAACTTACAAGGGATGTGAAGGACCTTTTCAAAGAGAACCACAAACCACTGCTCAATGAAATAAAAGAGGACACAAACAAATGGAGGAACATTCCATGCTCATGGATAGGAAGAATCAATATTGTGAAAATGGCCATACTGCCCAAGGTAATTTATAGATTCAGTGCCATCCCCATCAAGCTGCCAATGACTTTCTTTACAGAATTGGAAACAACTACTGTAAAGTTCATATGGAACCAAAAGAGAGCCCGCATTGCCAAGACAATCCTAAGGCAAAAGAACAAAGCTGGAGGCATCACGCTACCCGACTTCAAACTGTACTATAATGCTACAGTAATCAAAACAGCATGGTACTGGCACCAAAACAGAGATGTAGACCAATGGAACAGAACAGAGGCCTCAGAAATAACACCACACATCTACAACCATCTGATCTTTGACAAACCTGACAAAAACAAGAAATGGGGAAAAGATTCCCTATTCAATAAATGGTGCTGGGAAAACTGGCTAGCCATATGTAGAAAGCTGAAACTGGATCTCTTCCTTACACCTTATACAAAAATCAATTCAAGATGGATTAAAGACTTAAATGTTAGACCTAAAACCATAAAAACCCTAGAAGAAAACCTAGGCAATACCATTCAGGACATAGGCATGGGCAAGGACTTCATAACTAAAACACCAAAAGCAATGGCAACAAAAGCCAAAATAGACAAATGGGGTGTAATTAAACTAAACAGCTTCTGTACAGCAAAAGAAACTACCATCAGAGTGAACAGGCAACCTACACAATGGTAGAAAATTTTCACAATCTACCCATCTGACAAAGGGCTAATATCCAGAATCTACAATGAACTCAAACAAATTTACAAGAAAAAAACAAACAACCCTATCAACAAGTGGGTGAAGGATATGAAAAGACAATTCTCAAAAGAAGACATTTATGCAGCCAAAAAACACATGAAAAAATGCTCATCATCACTGGCCATCAGAGAAATGCAAATCAAAACCACAATGAGATACCATCTCACACCAGTTAGAATGGCGATCATTAAAAAGTCAGGAAACAACAGGTGCTGGAGAGGATGTGGAGAAATAGGAACACTTTGACACTGTTGGTGGGACTGTAAATTAGTTCAACCATTGTGGGAAGTCAGTGTGGCGATTCCTCAGGGATCTAGAACTAGAAATACCATTTGACCCAGCCATCCCATTACTGGGTATATACCCAAAGGATTATAAATCATGCTGCTATGAAGACACATGCACACGTATGTTTATTGCGGCACTATTCACAATAGCAAAGACTTGGAACCAACCCAAATGTCCAACAATGATAGACTAGATTAAGAAAATGTGCACATATACACCATGGAATACTATGCAGCCATAAAAAATGATGAGTTCATGTCCTTTGTAGGGACATGTATGAAGCTGGAAATCATCATTCTCAGCAAACTATCGCAAGGACAGAAAACCAAACACTACATGTTTTCACTCATAGGTGGGAACTGAACAATGAGAACACTTGGACACAGGGTGGGGAACATCACACACCAGGGCCTGTCGTGGGGTGGGGGGAGGGGGAAGGGATAGCATTAGGAGATATACCTAATGTTAAATGATGAGTTAATGGGTGCAGCACAGCAACATGGCACATGTATACAAATGTAACAAACCTGCACATTGTGCACATGTACCCTAGAACTTAAAGTGTGATAAAAATAAATAGATAAATAAATGTAAAAAAAAAGAAAAGCTAAATTTTTTTTTCTTTAAGATGAGGGAAAAGACAAATATGTTCACTTTGTGACTTCTCTTCAACATAATACTGGAAATCTTAGCCAGAGCAATTAGGCAAGAAAAAGAAAGAAAAGGCATACAAATTAGAAAGTAAAAAGTAAAACTGTCTGTGGATGACAGAATCTTATATATAGAAAGCCTCAAGAGTCCACCAAAAACCTGTTAGAACTAATAAATGAATTTAGTAAAGTTGCAGGATACAAAGTCAACAAACAAAAATTGGTTGCATTTCTATAGACCAGTAAGGAACTATCTGAAAAAATTAAACAATTCCATTTACAATAATATCAAAAACAATAAGATACTTATAAATAAATGTAACCAAGGAAGTAAAAGATCTGTAGACTAAAAATGATAAACATTGATGAAAGAAATTTAAGTCATAAATAAATGGAAACATCTCATGTTCATGCATTGGAAAAAATCATACTGTTAAAATTTTCATAATACTCAGTGATTTACAGATTTATTGCAATCTCTGCAAAAATTTCCATGGCATTTTTCATGCCATTGGAAAAAATAATTCTAAAAGCCATACAAAACTGTGAAAGAACCCAAATAGCTAAAACAATCTTAAGTAAAAACAACAAAGTTGGAACAATCACGCTGCCTGATTTTAAAATATACTACAAATCTATGGTAATCAAAACAGTATGGTACTGATATAAAAATAGCCATACAGACTACTGGAACAGAATAGAGAATCCATAAATAAACCCATGCATTTTTTAGTAAAGTGATCTTCAACACAGTTGCCAAGAGCACAAAATGGGGAAAGGATATTCTCTCAATGAATGGTGTTGGGAAACCTGGGTAACCACATGTAGAAGAAGAATGAAATTAGATCTTTATCTCACGTCATATACAAAAATCAACCTAAAATGGATTAAAGGCTTAAATGTAAGACTTGAAACGGTAAAATTACTAGGAGAAAACAGGTAAAGAGCTCCATGATATTGGTGTGAGCAATCACTTTTTGGACATCACCCCAAAAACACAGACAGCAAAAGCAAAATAGACAAATAGGACTGGATCAAACTGCAAAAGTGCTGCACAGCAAAGAAAATTATCAGCAGAGTGAAAAGACAACCAGTGGAATGATAGAAAACATTTATAAACCATATATACATCTGACAAGAGACTAATATCCAAAATATAAAAGAAACTCAACTCAAAACCAAAAATCCAAATAGCATGATTAAAAAATGGGCAAGGTATCTGAGTAGACATTCTTTAAAAAGACATACAAAAGGCCAAATAGTATACAAAATGTGCTCAATATCACTGAGCATCAAAGAAATGCCAAACAAAATCTAAATGAAATATTACCTTATATATGTTAGAATGGCTATTATAAAAAAGACAAAAATAATGACTTATGTTAAGGATGTGTAGAAAAATAAACCCTGTACACTATTGATGAGAATGTCAATTGTTATAGTCATTATGGAAAACGGTATGAAGTGGCCCCCAAAATTAAAAATGGAACTACCATAAGGTTCAATCATCCTACTCCTGATTACATATCTAAAGGAAATAAAATCAGTATTTTGAAGAAATATCTGCACTCTCATATTCATTGCAGCATTATTCAAAATAGCCAAGATATAGAAACAACCTGTGTGTCCATCAATGGATAAATGGATGAAGACAATATTTTTTATATATATATTCATATAAAATATGTTATATGTTAATTAGCTTGATTTTGGTAATTGTTTCAAAATGTAGATGTATATCAAAACATCACGTTGTATATCTTAAATGTATACAATTTTTATTTGTTAATCATAACTCGATAAAGCTGGAAAAAACAAATCAATTATAAATACTATATTCTATATTTTAAAATTGATTAGTGACTTTTGTATAAGAAGAAAAGAATAGTCAATAAAAAACAAATACTTGAAGAAATACAATTACATTATAAAAAATACAAAGCTAAACAGAAAACTTTTTCCAGAGAAAACAAAGTGCCAGAAAAGAAAGAGAATGTTAAAAAATTAATCTGTGACTGTAGGGACTTTTGAGAGAATTTGCATATGTAAAACCAGGACAAGCTGCTATGAAAAAGGTAATAAAGAAGGAAAAAAGGGAGGGGGAAGGGAGGGGAGAAGTGACAGAGGGAGGGAAGGAAGGGAGTGGGGAGGGATTGAGGGAGGGGGGAGGGAGGGAAAGAAGGAAGGGAGGGAGGGAAGGGAAGGAAGGAAGCAAGGAAAGAAGGAAGGGCTGGTGAAAAAGCCACCTCCTGGAGCTCTACCCAGAACATGGCAGGGTTCTCCCCGTTCTCTCATTGGATAAACTTTTCTGGGATTACTATTACTATTTTCCTGCTTCATAGAGGGGTGGGGACATGATCAATTTCTCCACTCTGAGCATGCATATGCCTTCTCTATATATAATACACATTTTTGAAACAACTGTAACCTTTGCACATGAAGACAATTTGTCATAGTGGTCAAGAATACAAACTTTGGAGCCAGGAGTCTGACTGCCTGGATTTGAATCTGTTCTCTGCTAGTGGTAGCAGCGTGATCCAGGCAAGTGTGACTTGCCTTTTTCGTCTGTAAAAGGGGATGACCATCATAGAATTGTAGTAAAGATTAAATGACAGTATCGGTAAAGCACTCAAATGAGTGCCTAGCATGTGATAAACTCTCCTTTAGGATTATAACACTATAATATATTTATGTGTTTAATGCATACATCTGCTACTATACATTTTTTTCTGCAGGTTTAAAATTATACAGACAATATAATTTTTTAAAAGATATACTAAAACACCAAGACATATCAAAGTTCTAACATTTTATTTCTGTATGCTGGAAGGTCGTTTTGCAAAAGCTCAGGAGTGAGTGTCACTTACATATCAGTGATCTAGAGCAGCAATACTCAGGAATTCAGCAAGATAGTCACCACCAAGGGATTCTGGAAATTGAATAGACACAGGTTATAAATGCAGGCGAGAACTCTATAACCATGGGTGCAAGCCACAAATATCAAGGAGGCCCTGTACTTTTTATTCTAGTATTTCATGTCAGGAGGCGGACAAATTCTCAGGCATGGTTTACTTTGGGCATATAGGTAGACATAAGAGGAGGCCTGGAGTAATAAGGAGTGAAGGAGTGGAAAAGAGGAAACTTTCTGGTAAGAGAAACTTGAGGGGCATATCTGTCACTTCCCACGTGGTAGAAACTGCTAAGTAATGTCTTCCTCATTATCTCAGGGTATTCACAGCAATCCTGTGAGCTTAGTTTTATTTTCCCCATTTGTATAGCTGAAGAGGCTTAAGTATTTTTCCAAGATGGTACAGCTCACAGGGATCTGTGCTAAAGGTTAGATTTGAACTCATTTTTTTAACTCCTAGTTTACCAAAATTTTTGTCAGATCTTACACCGACCTCTCTCTTTTTTATTACATATTTCTTATGACATTAGAGTAATAATCTCTCTCCCTCCTCCCCAAACACACATAAACTACGGTTTCATGATTTAATTTTCATTGAATATTTAATCATTCGTTAAAATTTTTACTTTCCATCATTTCTAGTAAATACAATGTTGGGCATATGAAAGTTTTATAAGTAATTGTTATAATGGATTATAAAATTTGTAGTATTTATTTCTTTGCTATTCACTGAAAGCCATTTGATGTCTTCACATTCAGTGCATTCAACTTTTGAGTTAGAAAGTATTGGTTTTCTACCTAACTTTGGAACTCTGTCCTGCCAGGAATTCATATAATCACACACACTTCATAATTTCTGTTGAGAAAATTTTTGAAAAAGAAAGCAAGCATGTTCTTTATATGCATGATTCAGTGTTGAATCCTGCATATGGGCTGTTAATAGAAAATAGTTCAACAAGTATATTTAAACTACAATTGTTTAATATATCATCTCTCACAAACCCTTTGATTTATTATCATTTCAAATGATAGTTATTTGCTTAAGAAATGAGCTAAGCAGATAGGAGGAAGACAAAAGGAAACATGTCCCTCTTCATATTATTCTTTTATATTTCAAGATTGCTATGGTGATTATTAATTTGTCAGTCAAGTAAAATTGTTATTCATGTTTCTCTTTGCATGTCAAAGTGCGTTGCTAATTTATACACATCAAACTACTATAATCTGTTTTTACACCTACACAGGGTCAATAAGATTTCATTTTTGGCCTTGCAAATGGAAGGCACTGCTTCACTAATTGGTTGGCTGAAACGGCAGCTCTAATATCTCAGGTATTCGGTCAATCTCTTTTCATTTCACTAAAGGTCAGGAATATGTACACACATGCAAATGTGTTTTTCACATTGGGAGAATAGATAGGTTAAAGTGATGCAGTGGTGAGAAATGCTGAATATTGGCAGTCTAATAAAAAGTTACTAGTAAATATTTTATATAACCTTCAAACAGCCATAATAACAGGATTTAGGGCAGTGATTAATGTCTTCATAATCTATCTTATCTTTAATGTAATTACTCAGAAAAGAAATAAGAATTTTAGATTAAAAAAACTATGTTCATTTCAAGTACCTGTGTAGAGATGTAAGAAATTCAATTTTTGTTTTTATTTCTTTTAATTTAATTTACTCAGTTACTTTTATGTTGACATAGAATTTCAATGTTTACCTAAAACTAATCAATCATAACCTTGCTGCACATTTGCAGCTAAGTGACAACCATATAATGGAAAGGGATTATTGATTGCCAATATTCATGTTGCTTTAAAAATTTTACTTATTAATGTGAAAATTTTTTATAGTGATTGTGCAATGCTCTATGTTTGTTTTCTTTGGAGATTTAGTGCTGCATATTTCAACACATTCATTCTTATATTGGAAATAATAACTCTTTTATAACAGATGGTTCAGCATCTCGATTCCTGCAATGACCAAACCTCACATTTCGGATACGGTGAAACTTGTTGCCTCTTTGTTCAACCCTTCTGATATGGCTATCCAAGTATACAGTGCTATACTTAATGCAGGAAACAGACAAAATTCCTTCTTCAGCCTTGCAGGCAATAAGTTTATATTCTGAAGCATTAAATTTGATTATTCTTATTATCTGAACTTCTATATCTAATATAGTTGTTAGTACTCACAAAATCTACGAGGCCTTTGTAATCACATAGCCCTAGAATTAAACTTTGTAACCTCTAGTTACAACTAGTCTCATAGATTGCCTTTATTCTTCGTGATGAACCATGTTCTGGTGTTTAGAGATGACTGTGGCTCTTTCCTCAAAATTTAAGAACAGAACTGAAAATTAAATTCTACATACAATTCTAGGTGAATTTTAATAAATCTCAAAAACATTAACACGAGGTGTGTCTGTTTAGGCTGCTATAAAAAATACCATAATCTGGATGGTTTATAAACAACAGATACCTATTTTTTGGAGTTGTAAAGTCTGGGAAACCCAAGATCAAGGCACCATCACATTTGGTATCTGGTGAGGGCTTGTTTCCTGGTTCACAGATGTCTGTCTTCTCACTGTGTCCTCACATGACTGAAGGAGCAAGGGATCTCTCTGTGGTCCCTTTAATAAGGGCATTAACCCTATTCATAAGGGCTCTGCCCTTATGGCCTAGTTATCTCTCAAAGGTTCTACTTTAAAATACCATCACATTTGGGATTAGGTTTCAGCCTATGAATTTTGAGAGGATACAGAAATTTGGTTTATGGCACAAGGCAAAGATAGTTTTGGGTAATTTAATAATCAGATCCATTTTTCTTTATTCTTTTCTGTCTACTTACCACAGGTTCACAAAAGCCAATCTGCCAAATCATATTTTCAAATCATCAAAATATATTCACATATAAGCCCCTAACTGCCCTCCCAGTAGCCTCCATATTGCTAAATCAAATGATTTTTGTTATGTTTTCATCCTATTTTCCCTCTTAGGAGCACTCAGCACAGCTACTGGTATCATCCAATTTAGAATTTGCCCTCCCTTTCTTGGTTTTCTCTACGTTGCACTATCCTGATTTTTCTACTACCTTTGTAATTACACAGCTCCCATTTTCTTTTGCTCATTTTGCATATAACATAAAAATAATACAGTTCCTCAAGATTATACTAGGTCTGTGTATAATTTGCCAATAAAATCCCATCTCTATGTTGATGACATTTGAATTTATAACTCCAGTCTAACTCTTTTACCTGGTTTCAAAGCTTACCTTGATTGTCTATTTTACGTCTTTACATCATGTGTTCCAGGTATTTTAAATTTAACATATCTGTTATATTCTGAATGTTTGTGTCCTTTCAAAATTGATACATTAAAACCTAATCTGTGTTGGTATTAAGTGGTGAGGCCTCTGGGAGATGGTGAGGTTTTTGGGAGATAATTAGGCCTTTGGTTCTACCCTCATGAATGGGATTAGTGCCCTTATAAAAGAGACCCAAAGAAGCTTGTTTATTCCTTCTGCCATGTGAGAACCCAGCTAGCAGGCCATCTTTGGCACCAAGAGCAAGACCTCACCAGACACTGAATTTATTGGTGACTTGATCTTGGCCTTCCCAGACTCCAGAACTAAGAGCAACAAATTTCTGTTGTTTATGAATTACCCAGTCTAAGGTATTTTGTTTTAGAAGCACCAAAGGACTAAAACCATATCCAAAGCTCTCGAGTTCCCTCCCATACCTCCACCTCAATGCTTATTGTGTCTCCCACTTTTTTCTGTTTTGAGGGTTTACTATGTGCTAGGCATAGGGCTAAAATTCCCGTCAAAGTTTTTGGAAATAATGAGTAAGATGGATATGATCTCTGCCTTCAATAAACAAATGAGACAGATAAACAGAACAAACCACCGGCAAATAAAGTTGTTAAAATTTAGAATAATTTTATGAAAAAATATTAGGAAATGAAGGTAATAGGTAACTTCTGTTGAATATTATTTTAAAATGGGGGAGTCTTCTTCACTACTAATTTTGTTTTCTGGTTTTTTCTATGAGTGTTACTGCTGGCCTCTTTCCACCCTTCCTTACTTCTTCTCAGGAGTGACTGTTGAGTTCATTCAGAGCACATATAGCTCAGCTCTTTCTTTATTCCTTCCTCTGGAAAGTGTGCTTTACTGTACTGAATAAGTGCACATGCTCTTGCTTTTGATCCCCCTTGAGACACCCGCTGTCTGTAGAGAGCATGCGCTCTCAATAGCTTACTTCCTTCCCATCAGTGTTAACGGCAGCATCCGGCTCTTCTAGGCGACAACCACTTTTTCTGGGGTTTCAGAAGGTTTTCAGAATGTAATTATGGTCTCAACAGCTAGAACAGGGGCTGGCAAGCATGGTCCATGGCTTAAATTTGGCCCAAATACTATTTTTGTTTCTAAAGATTATATAAAAACAAAGGCAAATATACACCAAAATTTTAGGCTTACAAAGCCTAAAACATTTACTCTCTGGCCCTTTACAAAAAATGTTTTCTGACTTTTGATCTAGAACTTGGGGCCAGGAATCATGAGAAATAAAGTGGTAATAAATTTTGGAAGAATAAAATACTTATTGATAAAGTAGCCTTCTGGTAAATTAGGGTGGGTGACTTCGAACGTTGGTCATATTTCATTAAATATAGACCATGTTGATTTTTTACTTTGGCAGTTCTTAGAGAGGTATATCAGCCAATGTGGCCACTGTTTACAGTTTGAAGATTAGGTTTTAACTCTTTGAATGAGATTAATGAACCTTAGATTACATAGCATTTGCTGTTTTAAAGGTTATATCAGTTTATAGTAGGTTTTTGTTCATTTGTTTTGATTTCTTTTTGTTTGTTTTTACATAGAAATGGTTGTTTATATAAAGAGAGAGACCTAGGTCCTCATCAAAGATTCCAGTGTCAGCAAAATGTTTGGTCCTCAGCGAAGGAGTAGGGTTCAAAAATGACTGTGGGTAAGAAAGTGCTTAACCAAATGCCATAAGGGCATAGCTTATCTTTAGTAAAACTTTGTACCTAGGAAAAGCTACAGGCTATAGGCATGGGTGATGTCTGGAGACATTAGCAGGGCTGTGTCACACCCTGACTTTGGCATATAAGAATTGAGCACATTCAGGCCAAACTGTCTTCAGCAAAGGAGGGAGTAGTTATCAGATAGAACCGTTTAGGGTATGGACAGCTGTAGCTTGACCTATATGCACACTTTGACTGTACGTGGACCAGGCTGTGCAGGCTTCAGTAAGCAGGTACATCTGAGGCAATGATTCAACTATGAAGGAAAGATAGTCTTTTCAGATATAGCCTCTATGCACAAAATTTTGCCAGTTTTACTGTGTTTCTCAACCACGTCTATAGGTATAGTTTATACTGCAAAAGCATCTAAATCCTATCAGCATGTGAGTGCTTACATTTAAATTGTTAGTTCCAGGCCTAGGTAGATGTTGTAGATAGTTCTTTTAAATTTTATTGTTCCTTGTGTCTTTTTGATCTGCCTTCAGAGCTAAGAGACAAAACTGTGAAGATATTGAGTTTGAATCCATATAGCTTTTCCAAATCTCAAGAGCCATTTATCCTCATGTTGGCTCTAGATTTGTTAGCTACATATGAGAGAGAAAACTTCCACAGGTGCCAGATTTCACAGGTCTAAGTAATTGTATTGTGAGTGGCAGTGGGAATTGCCCAAAACTTTGGGTCCAACGTATTTGCTTCTAGGAAATTGTAGATGTTACGTCATAAGACTTAACTCAGTCATGTGGTTGCGACTCTAAAAAAAGTCCTTACAGAGAAAATGGAGATTAAGATGCCTTGGAATACATTGGATGAGAAAGAAAGATGCCTCTGATAGTACCTGGTGACAAGGGCTGCCATCACTGCAAATTTCTAACCTTCACAGAAATGCAGAAATTGTCTTAATTGCACCCTACTCTCACACACACACACTTTGGAAGAGGGAGTTTGAATAGATGTATATCTCCCAAACTGTACCATAAGACAGTGCCAAAATTAATGTTTTGTAATGATTCCCCTTATTTGAGTTTAAATTTTCAGGCTGTAGGTTCTGGTTAACAACACTTTGATGAGGTTGAGACCAATATATAGTTCTTTCTCAGTCTCTCTCTCTCTCTCTCTCTCTCTCTTTCTCTCTTTCTCTTTCTCTTTCTCTCACTGAGAGGTTATGGCAATACTAAACTCTGGGATCAAAGAATAATATTTTACGTGGGATAAATGTCCTAGCTAGGACTCAGGGATTTGCATGATTTTTCTACTTGGTTGCTGTGGAATTTTGTTAACTCTCAAGCTTTTTAAATTCTAGGCTTAGGAGACTCTTGGTTCTGAAGTAATTTGACTAATTTGAAGTCTTCCTCTGACAAAGATTCTTTGCTAGGCTGGACATTAGTCAGGCTCTTGAAACTTCTAGGACCATCTGTGAACTTGCTTTTAAAAAGCAGTATTAGCAAAGAATCTTGCTACTGCAGTTTAGCAACAACCTTTCACTCTTGATGTCATCTCATCCTTGCCGCGATCTAATCAGGTTCCTCATGTTCCACCATCCCCCCAGTGATTGATGTCAGATCATTCTCATCTGTCTTCAGCAAGAATCCTGTTAGGTGGGCTTAGTCAGAATCTCCCTTACCTGTGATATTTCCTCTTAGTAATTTTCCATCCAGAGACCCCAACGTGGGTATCAAGACTCCTCTGTTGGAGACTCAGCAGAAAAAAAATGGGAAGCATGAATTTTGCGTTTTAATTTCTCTAAGCTATATGCACAAACAGAGAGGTTCTCTGTTTCTTCTTCTTTGCTGGGTAACAGGTTGTGCTAACAACCCAGAAGCTCTTGATTCCCTTTAGCCTTCTCTCTTGAGATAAGTAGATTATGTGAAATTCAGAGACATGTGAAACACTCCCATTTTTGTAGGAACTCGTAGTTTACTTAGTGGCTATCTCATATCTAGGTTAGTTTTCTGTCTCCTGTTCTTTCCAGCTTCAACTTTTTCTGTTTCTCATTTTTTGACCTTAAGATTTCTCTTACTTCTTGTAAGCTCAGAATACATTGCGGTATTTTATTAACTGTACTACCCAAACAAAAGCCTGTCCAATGTATTCTTCACAATTCTAGCAGACAAATATTTTTGTAACATAATTCTTAGTATTTTGCCTTTCTTTTGAATAACCTTATAATAATATCTCAGTACTCCTTAAATAAAACTCATACCCCTTCCAAGCCATGTAAAAGTTGGTTTCTGCTTCTTCAAAATCAACCTTTACACATTTCCTGTAACCATCACGTTCTGGCCACACTGGCCTTGTTTTAATTGTTTGAGCACTTGCTGGTTCCTTCTGGTAATTCAGGTTTGTACTTACATGAACTCTTTCAATGTATTCCCTGAGTACCATATCTAGATAGGTTCTTTCACTGTACATTTGATTCATAGCATTTACCATAATTTTAAATTATATACTTATGCTTGCATTTGTTTTTATCTCTTCCAACTGATTGCAAGTTCCTTGAGAACAAAACCATGTTTATTTTTGTTCTTAATAGGTAGCACTCTACGTATGACTCAGCACATAGAAGGACTCACATTTTGTTAAATGAATGAATGAAAATGTGGAAAAATGGAAACTTCTGATTGATTAAAAATAATTTTATCTAAGATTCAACCCTGAGCATAAAATAAACCTAGAAACCTAGCACATCTAGTTTAAAATGTTTATAAAGAGGACTGACTCTTTGAGATGGTCTTTGAGATTTCTAATAATGATAATGACCAAAAGCACACATTTGATTTTTGTTTTACTTTGTTGTACTGCTGAATGATATGCAAAATGAATTGATATAATCTCTGATCCCAAAGGGACTAGTAAATGATGACAATGACATTGAGAAAAGGCTTTAATAATTATTTCAGTTAGCTCTTAAGCATGTGTTCTAATGTTGCAATGATTCTTCTTTTGTCTTCCTCTCTAGTTCCTTTTCCTTTTTCTAACAACACATCCCAGTACTCTTGTCTGAGTGCAAGTTTCCCAAGGGCATGAAAATGCATTTAGATTCAACCTAGTTTTTACATTCCAGAATGATTCCTAAAAAGGATGGAAAAGAAACATTTAAAAATAGTAGAATTACATGTAGTAGATCTGACTGTATTTAGCCATCCTCAGAGTTGGAGAAAAATGTTCTTTACGAAGAATTCTAACATTTGTGAGAAACCACTTAAATCAGAGCACGGGTTAGTGCATATTTTCAAAGGGAATCTATTTCCAGTCAGAATCAGAGACTTTTTTTTCTGACAATGTGCAATTACCTTCCACTTATCCAACTGCCATTTTCAACTGCTATCATGCTGCCCAATCCCCAAAGCATTTAAATCAATTTCAAACTGCTCACAATTTCCCATGATTTAATTAAGCAAAACAGCTCAGTTGTATCAGAAAGTTACTTTTCTCTAAATTTTTAACATATTAGTTATATTAGTGAATATTTATATTTCCTTGGACACCATTTTAGGGAACATCCTGGGAGTAAACGAGTTGCCAAGTTTTTTTGTCATTTAGTTTTTTCAGAATTATACTACTAGATTATTAAACAACCTCTCCCTGCTCAAATATTGTCATCTAAAAAACCATACATTAGTTTCATTATTTATTAAATGTTAATCATGTCTTGACTCTCTTCCTTTTAGCTGTAGTGGTCTTCAATTCTTTGCTACTCACAAACCACCTCAAAGAATTGTGAAAAATATCCCTTGCACATTTTTAAAGTTAACATCTCAAAATAAAATGTTGCATTATTTAAAAAAAATCTCTAATGAAATCTTTCATAGTGATTTAATATCACCACATTATCTATGTAAAAATACATAATCAAAAAGTTACATTATTTTTTTCTCCTTTACCCTTATTTTCATTCTACTTGTCTTAGAATTATTTCTGATGTAAAAGCTTTTAAAGCTCACACATTATTCATTCATCATTCTTTTATACTTCTCTGAAATAAAAAATAAGTTTAAAAAATTATATCTAGACAGCTTATAGAAATGCAAATATATATTTACATGTAAAATTTTATTTATGGTAACCATAGGATATATATGTTAAAAGTTCTGGATTGATCGATCATTACAATTATTTTAAAATAATTACTCAAAACAGCATACTTATTTTAAATCTTGATATATATTATTTAAAACACTTTGTTTTACACAACATTCCAATTACACACAATTTTATCAGAAATACATTTCTCTTTTTGTTGCTTTCGGTGACAGAATCTCACTCTGTCACCCAGGCTGGAGCACAGTGACGTGATCATGGCTTATTGCAGCCTCGAACTCCTGGGTTCAAGAAATCCTCCCACTTCAGCCTCCTGGCTATACATTCTTCTTCTTGGCCCTGTACCATACAGGCCTGGCTTTTTTTTTTTTTTTTTGAGATAAGATCTTGCTCTGTTGCTCAAGCTGGTCTTGAACTCCCAGCCTCAAGCGATACTTCTTCCTCAGCCTCTCAAAGTGCTAGGATTAGTCACGGTGCCCAGCATCAGCCACTGTGCCCAGCCGAGAAATGTATTTCTTAATGAAACAGATAACATTGTCTTATTTTTCAAAAAAAATATTATTTATTACTAGAATAAGACAGGAGACATTAATTCTTATGCTATTTTGGCATTTCTACATGCAGGCCCTAAGAAATTTTGGTTACATATAAATAAATGGGAATGGAAAGAAGTTTTGAATAACTGTCTCACTCAGTTCTTTCATCCTCTTTGTTCTACCCAAATCACCATGGTCTATTATCAAAAAAGTGTTTTATTATCAGCAACTCGGTTAGGGCTTCCTTTTTCTTTTTTGTTTCGTTAAATGAAGAAATCAGATTTGCAGAAGATACATAACAAGGCATATCAAATGAATTAATTGTACCTGTTACTTTTTCACTTAGAGGCAACTTTTAAACCTGGCATAGTCAGAAAACAGAAATATTATTAATTTAAATATATATTGGACAATATAGCGTTTTGGAAAAAATGCTATTATATTACCACATGCATTACATATACTCTTGTAAAAACCATGGGACTTCAGACTTCACTTATTCAATTTTGGAAAATGTCTGTCATGCAACCTAATTGGCAAAGCCAGTTCTTTTTGATTTGACCAGTCAGCTAGATCAGAGTTACTTCCTGTCAGAAAAAGTTTGGTTTTATTTTTCAGTTCAATAAATATGTTAATACATTTTACTCTGAGAACTACCTCACTTCTGAATTTGATGACAGTTAAAGAATGGATCCTTGACGAGCTTGCTTCCTAAATGAAATAAGGCATGTCAGCTTCATTATTTCTTACTGATAATAATTTCTTTACTAGCATAAAACTCAACATCAAGAGGTCTGCATTTTTTGACAACAGTAAAGGGATAGGGGAGGCGAGGTCATTAAATGAAAATATTTAATTAGCTTCACTACTCTTTAATATGGCTGAATATAGAACACTCTAACATGATGTTTTGCAAAAGACAAGGAAAGAGGCAAAAGACACTACTGAGGTTTATGGTATCTTCATTTAACATCTTAAAAGTTGACACTAATATTTCAATTGTCCTTTTTTTCTTGCACTTCAAAGATCTTATACTCAAGATCAAAGCATTACATGATGGGAGTAAGGTGAAAGAAGGGCAATTGAGGATGGGGTGGTGGCAATGGTGTGTCAGTAAATGTTTAACAACCAGTGTTCTGAAAAGAAAATATGCCTGTATACACATGTATACATTTATTATAAGTTTTACTGATATAAAGGATATATAGCACACAATTTGCAAATAATAAGTAAGTATATAATACTTTTTATTATAAATTTTACGTAGGGAATTAATTGTCATAGGATGCTTTTGGTAATTTTTGCCAAACTCTTGTATCCATAGCCAAACATTGGTTGCAACTGACAAATAGGTGTAGTTCTGACATGAATGCTGATTGATAATTTGTTTACAATAACAAGAAAAATGAATGTAAAAAACAAAGACGTGTCAAAATTGACTCTTTTGCCAATGACATGAGTGATTTTGTTGCTGAAACAGATAGTAATTTTCCAATCCTAGAAAAATACTTTCTGGTTTTTTTTTTGCACTGTGTACAATGTAGTGGACACTTAAGTTTAATCTAAATTATTAACAATTTCTCTGTCATTTTTTAAGTGTGGCCAATCGACAAACAATAAACCAACACCTCCTTTGAAGCATTTGTTGATTTCCTCGTTGATTTCAAGCTACCAAGGTGATATCACTGTATATATGGAAAGTTGGGAATATATGTGCAGTAGAACACCATTTTAGAATATTTCCAACAAACAGATATAATAGATGTAAATAAGATAAAAAATATAGATAAGAGTAAGAATGTAAAATTATAGAGAAGTCATGAGTTTTGAGTATTTGTTACCTTTGGGTTTTAATACAATTTATTTGATTATAAATTTATGTATTTTTAAATTTATGGCTTTGTTTAATAACTGGATTGTAAAATTTCTGAAAATGTAATACTTTTGGAAAAGGTATGAACCAGCTCCAGCCCACTACTGGGTGGAAGGCTAAGAGAAAGTGTGACTCCTCAGAAGTTGAAGATCTGATTCCCTTAGTTTTCTAATTATTTGCTAGCTCTCTTAATTAATAATTTTTAGTCATACTCGTCTACAAAATCTTTTAGATAGTATTTCTTGTCTTGTTTTCTTTTTTCTTTCTTGCAATGCTTTTTTCATTGACACTGAAAATGAAGTTTTTCTTTATCCAACATGGGGATAATCCAGATTTAGTCATTACCAGCACAGGTGTGGTAAATTAAAGTAATTGTTTCAATTCTTCTTGGTTCTTGGTCCTGTACTATACAACTCTGCCTTTTCCAAGTACTCATAGTGGAGTGTACTAGTCAACAGACATATCCATTTGTATAGGATATGAAGATGTGCCACCCTGATCTCCCTTCAAATGAGAACTCTTGCTCACCTATGTGCTGGAAGTGCTGTCAATTGACAGACTTCAGTTGATGACCCATGCAGGGATTGCTTTGGCTGTAGAAAGCCCCCTTGCCAAAGTTCCTGCCCTTCCAGGCATGGCCCACACCCAAAGACTGATGAAGGTGGAAATAAAAGGGTCTAGACATTGTGCTGAAACATAGATCAGTTTTTTTTTTTTTATTATTTCAACTCCATGTCTATCTGTGAGGCTGGATAATCTATGGACTTCATTGCTTAATTGTTCTGCTTCTTGCAATGCCCAATCTTGCTTGTTCTCCCTTTATTCCATAGGTATTGATACCAAGGGCACTTCATGATGAATAACTTGAACTATAAACTCTATCTTAGAGTCTGCTTCCTGGAGAACAAAAACTGCAACAATTGATGCCAGGGGCGGTCCAGCAAAATAGGCAATATTATAGGGTCTGTTGACTAGATTACCCACCACTCAGGTGGCAATGACATTCCTATCCATGGTCATAGATGATACATAGATAACACCTGGCACAAAAGATGGTGGGATTGTAAAAATTTTCAAAGGTGATGAATTTGGGCTCATACACCTATAAAAGAGAAAGCATCAGCTCGTGCAATGTATCAAGCATTTGAAAAGTATGAGAAAAATAGTACCTATAAAAACGATGGCCGAATTGTTGAATGGTTATTGCGAAACAATACTAAAACTCCAAAAAAGTTAATGACAGGTTGAGAGTGATTCACTGGCAATTGAAAGTTAGAAGATTTGAAAGTTAGAAGATTTCCTTGGTAGCATACAACAGACCTCTATTTTCCTGCATTGAGAGGCAGAGAAAGGTGGAGACTAGGATGACAACCTGGTTGAAAGAGTGTCTGAGCTCCAAAGAAGGTAAAATGCCTGAGAAAGCAGGTCAGCAATGTCAATGTCAGGCTCTGTTTGGGAAGGAATATGACCCTGACAATGGGATGGAGAAATCTGAAATAATGTTCCCAAAAATCTTTTTTTTTGGAATTGCCAAATTTCTTTAAACCCAACTCAACATATGCCCCCTTTAAGGTCTATGTAAAAAATTCTCAAAACACAACAATAAAACTCAAAAAATTGAATGAGAAAGTAGACAAAGGAAAATAAATTTCCCAGAGAAGTGAAAACTTATGTTTGTACAAAAACCTGTACATGAATATGTTTAGTAAATTTATTTATAAGAGCCAAACACTGGAATAAGTCTAGATGTTTTTCAACAGTAGGTAATTAAACACACTGTGGTAGCTATATATCATATTCAGCAAAAAAGCGTGAAAAAATAGTGAAATATTGATACATGTAAGCCCTGGATGAATCTCAAAAGAATTATACTGAATGAAAAAAAGCCAATCCTAAAAGGTCACTTGCTGTTTAGGTCAATTTTTCTAATATCTTGAAATGTCAACATTTTCTGTATGGAGGAGAGATTGGTAGTTTCCAGGTCTAGGGATCAGGGGTGGGGTAGAGTGAAGGGTAGGAGGTAGATTTTGATGATAAAAGGGCAAAGGGTTTATTTTGTGTAATGCTGGAACTGTTCAATATCTTGACTGTGGTGGTGGCTACACAGACCTACATGTGATAAAATTGTGTAGAACTAAATGCACAAACACATACACACACACCCGAATGAGTGCAAGCAAATGGGAAATCTGAATACAGTTGGTGGCTTGTATCCATGTCAATATTCTAGTTATGATATTATCCCATAGATTTGCAAATATTACTATTGGTGGAAACTGGATAAAGTATATGTTGGGTCTCATTATTATTCCTTACAACTACTGCATGCGAATCTGCAATATGATCAATAAAGTTTTAATTAAAAAACATTATGACTCCATAGTTTTAAATTCAGGATTTCAAGTATGACTCTATATTCAAAATAACTATTAATGTGATTCACTGAATTAAGAGATGAAATGAAAAATTCTGAGATCTTTTCAAAACATGCAGAAACTTTTATGTATGTTAATACTCAATTCCTATGAAAATAAATATGCAAAAATTAAGAAGAGCAAAACATAAAAACAAAGATACCTCTCAGCAAGTTAGAAATGAAAAAAAATTTCTGATGGGAATCTGGCAAGTTAGGAATGGAAGAAACAACCCTGATGCTGAAGTGTATATGCAGTTACCCAAAGCAAATATCTTCCCTAATAATGAAATACTAGAAACATAACCCACCAAAGCGGACAACAGCACTCAAAACTACTGCTGCTCCTCAGTATTATTCTAGCGATCCAACTCAATGCTATGAAAATAGACACTAAGAAGATTATAAAATGACGAAATTAAGACATAAAGCTATCCTTATTTGCAAATGATATAACTGCTTAGAGACAAAAAATATCCAACACAATCAACTAAAATCGATTAAATCTAGCAAAACAAAGATAGTGAGAGTGCAGATAAATAATATATCAATAGATTTTTTTTATTTAGGAGGGATAACCCATCAGGAAATGTAAAAGGAAGATACTGCATCTGGAAAAGTTACAAGAAATATAAAGGCTTGAGAAATATAGCAAGAAATATGCAAGACCTATAAGAATCAAACCTACTGAAGAACATAAAAAGTATGAAAACTAATAGAAAACTAGTCTATGTTATTGAATGAAATGAAGTTTTAAATCAATGGAGATACTATTAAGTCATTGGATGGGAAGATCAAATTTGCAAAAATACACTTCAATTTTGGCCAGGCGCAGTGGCTTACACCTGTAATCCTAGCACTTTGGGAGGCCAAGGCAGGCGGATCTCTTGAGGACAGGAGTTTGAGACTAGCCTGGCCAACATGGTGAAAGCCCAGAAGGCCCATCTCTACAAAAAAAGTTCAAAAATTAGCTGGGTATGGTGGTGTATGCCTGTAACCCCAACTACTTGGGAGGCTGAGACAGGCAAATTGCCTGTAACCCAGGAGGCAGAGGTTGCAGTGAGCTGAGATGGTGCCACTGCACTCTAGCCTGGGCAACAGAGCAAGACTCTGTCTCATAAAAATAAAAACAAAAATAAATAAATACATACCCTTCTAACTTCCAAAAACTATGCTATTATACATTTAACATGTGTTCCACTGAGAATCTCAATGGTGCTTTCCTGTAATCTGATTTCAAAGAGATTTTATAAAGAACACTAAAGAGAAATTTTCCTTAGAATTTTAAAAATATACTACCAATATTGTTCTACATGTGATATTCAAGTGGAGATAATTTCTGTTTTAGTAACTTCTTCAGAACACAGAGATATATAGAAATCTTGTGTAATTCACTTTATAGGGGTTACATCACTCTGATACTAATACTGAATGTAGTGCAAAAAATAAAGACAGCAATTAAACGATAATACAGTAATACTAACTCAAAAAGTGTTTAACCACATGAATTAAAGAAGCCACATTCAGTTGAGAAATAGATCCATATATATGTGGGCTTAATGGTTAATAATTGTCGCAATTTAAACTAGAAAAAGCAGTGTTGCAAAATGTATTTGATGAAAATTGTGTCTTCTAATTCACACCATACATTAAAAAATTCTATGCATATTAGATATTTGTCTGTACAAAATTTTAAAAGTAAAATTATGTAAGAAAATATTTTAAAAGATTTGAGTAGAGGATAAGCGTTTCTTAAATTATCAAGAAAAATACTAATAAAGCTGTCTATATAAAAGTTTTAAATTTCTTTAAATAAACAATGCCACATATAAAAGGCAAATATTTCTAGAAGAATTGCCATTTGCTATATGTATTTCAGACAAAGGTGTTTTTGTTTTGTATTTTGTCAAAAGTTCTTCAATATGTTTTTTTTTTGGTAAGGCGGAAAAAAAGACCAAATTGTTAAAATAACATAGTAACAGTGTTGACTACATAGAAACTAAACATTTTTTGGTAGTTTGATAGGAATAGCATTGCATCCGTAAATAGCTTTGGGCATTTTGACCACTTTAATGATATTGATTCTTCCTACCCATGAGCATGAGATGTTTTCCATTTGTTTGTGTCTTCTCTGATTTCTTTGAGCAATGTTTTGTAATCCTCATTATAGAGACCTTTCACATACCTGTGGTCAACAAACATGGAAAAAAAGCTCAGTGACACTGATTATTAGAGAAATGCAAATCAAAACCACAATGAAATACCATCTCACATCAGTCAAAATGGCTATTACTAAAAAGTCAAAAAATATCAGATGCTGGCAAGGTTGCAGATAAAAGGGAACACTTACACACTGTTAGTACAAGTGCAAATTAGTTCAGCCACTGTGGAAAGCAGTATGGCAATTCCTCAAAGAGCTAAAAGGACAACTACCATTCAACCCAACAATCCCATTACTGGGTAGATACCCAGAGGAATATAAATCATTTTACTACAAAGACACATGCACACAAATGTTCAATGCAGCACTATTCACAATAGCAAAGACATGGAATAAACCTAAATGCCCATCAATGACACAGTGAATAAAGAAAATGTGGTATATATACACCATGGAATACTATGCAGTCATAAAACAGGATAGATCGTGTCTTTTGTGGGAACATGGATGGAGCTGGAGGCCATTATCCTTAGCAAACTAATGCAGGAACAGAAAACCAAATACTACATATTTTCACTTATAAATAAGTAGGAGCTAAATGATGAAAACTTACGAACACAAATAAGAAAACAACAGACACTGTGGTCTACTTGAATGGGAGGGTGGGAGGAGGGAGAGGAGCAGAAAAGATAATCACTGGGAACTAGGCTTAATACCTGGGTGATGAAATAATCTATACAACAAGCCCCCATGACACACATTTACCTATGTAACAAACCTGCACATATACCCCCAACCCTAAACGTTAAAAAAAGAAACTACGCATTCATATATAGAAAATGCTAAAATACAAAATAGTTACAAACACATATCTATTAGAAGTGGTTTTAAAGGGGGATTTTACTTTTTACTCTGCATAGTTCTATAATCACATATTACTTTAGTGAATACAAAATATTTAAGAATCCAATGTCATAAAATTATTACCGTCAGAAATTCTTCACTGCCATCCTCTCATACTTCTATCCTTGATCATCTAAGGCCCTGACACCTTCCACATGCAAGTTCCATTCTGAATAGGATCCGGAACTATTTTGATGAAGGCAGGCTCTGTTTCAGCAGTTTCCATTCACCTGTGGTACACTCAATATCCACTAAGCCTTGGGTGAGCCCTGGCGGTCCATGTCCTTATTAAATTCCTACTTTCTGCTAAGTGTTTTTTCAAATAATTTTGCTAGTACCCTTTACTTGGTAGCTTCTCGCTTTAGCAGGCCAGTTTTCCATCGGCCTGGATCCCTGCCCCTAAGTCAAGTGCTAGAGCATCATTTCTGACTACCCTAGGAGTGGAGCATGGATGACATTTGCTTTATCCTCAGTTGCTTTCATTACTGGGACTGGATTAAAGTCCTAGTCTCATGGACTCCCTTTGCTTTGCCACACCTCTTGATTAAAACTCTGAGCCAGCCCAGAGGAATCTCAGGTTTGGTGGAAATCTTTAGACATGGTACCTCACACTCACTGCTTGGCTGTTGAGTTGGCTGCCAACCCCACAGCTGAGCAAGCTTCCATTACCCTACTCTGTCTAGTCCCAGTTTCTTCTTCTTCTTAAGCAGGCAAATCCTGGATATTCTTCATTTTGCCCCTCAGTTTTCTCTTTAACCACTTCCATCTTGCCTTGTGTCCTGGGAAGCTGACCTTTACACACTGCAATATTATTAGTATGATCAGAAGGCTGGAGGAAAGGAAGTTCGTGATATTTGTTCCCTGCTTGTTTCTCCTGACAAAGCCAGAGCTCCTTTCAGGAGGTTCTCTCTTATCACTGCAAGTCTCACTGGCTGCTGGTGACAGCACCCTCCCTTTATCCTTTCAAGCCCAGATAGCAGCTGTTGCTGGTCCAGGATTTTGAACTATCTCTGTGAGTTTTCCTTAATGTTGCCCATGCCTTTGTTAATAGATTCTTTATTAACGTTTCTTTAGCCGCTGTTTTGAGTGTGCTGTCTGTGTCCTGCCAGGACTCTGATGCAAACTGTATTTATTACTGCAGTTGGGAAAGCTGGAGCATAAGCACTTTTGAGTTGTGGTGCCAAAGGCACCAGGGACACTCGTTTCTTGTCTTTGAATTTTAAAATCTCTTTCCTGTTAAAGACAGACTATATTCGTAAAGTAAACATTACAGTAAATCTTCTCTAATCACTACAGTTGCTGAAATACTAGACATTTGATGTTTCTCTAGCCCCTGGTTAATGATAAAATAGTATTTCAGTATTGGTCACATACTGATAAAGTTGGCATCAAATCTAATTACTTACACTTAAAAACCAGCATTAACAATTCTGAACTTAGAAAACTCTCCTGTATCATGCTCAGTCTATTCAGTATTATATTTTCTTTCAACTATTTAATTTCTACTATTTGCTAGACCACATTATTTTTGTATTTTCTCTCAGTAGATTGTAATTCCTTTTCAGGAATATGTATTGTAGTACTTCATCCATTGTATATGTTCAATCGACTATTTGTTTAACAATCTGAAAAAAAAGACAAAGCAAGGTAGTGGGAACTATGGTTCAATGTAACTGATTTGGTCCTCTTTTTTGGTAGTGTAAATTTATTTAGCAAATATTTATTGAGCGCTTATCTTTCTATTAGATGTCAGGCATTGTATTAGGTATAAGGTTTCCATGTAGCAAAAATTTATGATGGAGTAAAGGCAAGGTAGTTTTTATAGCAAAAATCAATATTAAAAAAGCAAACCATGTCTTACGTAAAAGTTTCCATCCCTTGCCTTTTTAGTACATATCGAAACATACTCTTATTATACTGTTTCTATGTAAAAATGCATTCTAAGTATTAACCAACTTTTAAGTGGATGCTTGGCTTTCAATCTGTTTAAATTGAAAACTGTTTTTCTGTGACCCCTTTTAACATCTTGAAGAAGATGCTTTGAAAGCTTATAAATCTAGGTTAACAATCAGAACTATAAAAAAGGTAATTTAATCCTTGCTTTAAATCATTTTTTGACATTTCTCTTCTCTTGCAAATGATAAAAGAAAAACAAATGAAAGCTTAGAAACTAATTAACCATAAGCCATTATACCAAACAAGGCTTAATCATTTCCTTAAATTTCAAATCTGACAGAAATAACTACATTGAATGGTATCCATCCAGGAAGAAGGCAAAATCTACAATAGAGTCAGATGCTCATTGATTTTTCCTTTTTTGGGAGTTGATGAGCCTCAGTAGGTGATAGTAACTCTGCTATAAATGATGATGTCACTCATTATTACAACAAGAGGAGAGCATAGTTCTCAGAAATTCTGACCATCTGTCTTGAAATATGTTCAGCTCATCACTCAATACAAATTCTTCTTTCCAGGATCCCTAATTTAAGGGGCTGTGTCCGTTTTTAAGTTTAGCTGGGTAAAAAATTTCTGTTCTCATAAGATGAATCATTTATCAACTCCTATTGCAACTTTTGGCAAAATATTTTAAGTGTCATTCTTAACATGTAACAAATTCTCAACAAATAACAATGCCTTTTAATTTCGTATTTTAAATTGTTCTTTGCTTTCTTCAACTTTATTGTCCTATTTTATACTAATGAGTTGTAGGTCCTGTAATAATTCAATATTTTTTTGCACACAATCTATCCACTTTCCTACTTGAGAAGTCAGATGGTGTAGTTGCAATCACATCTTTTCTAGTGGAAGAACAATAGAGTCATCTAATGTGTCTTTTTCCAACTCTGAAAACCATATTTCCAAAGGGGATGGTGTACCTGGCCATTTGGTCTGCCATATTTGAACATTTATCAACCTCACCTTGCATCCTGCTGAGAGCATGCGTGCTACTTTTTGAAAAACTGTCATGATGATTACTCTCTTATTTTTATATCTGCAGTGTGTTTATTTCTATTTGTTTCACAGCAGACCTGCCTATATACTGGCTATAGTTTTTTAGCCAGATGTTATTCCTGGGTTTTGCCATCCCTGTATTTGTATTGGAAAATATTCCCTGTTCATAAAATCGGCTGCGCTGTAGGTAAGACTATACCTCTGAACTATGCTTTAAAACTCAGCTTTAAAAACATCAGCCCTCTTGGGGCATTATTTACAACGAGTCAATAATTTTAGAGCTCCTGTGTTCACAATATCTTTAGTGATAAGTTATTGTGTTTGTTGATTCTTAGATTGTTTATGAACATTTATTTGCTTCTAATAGGCACCTATAAATTTCAGAAAATACGCTTTACTAGATAGCTAGTACATTTGATTTGTAGATATTTGGGTCACAAAGTATAACTTCAATTTAGAAAAGAAGTAATACATTTTGTTTACTAGCTGTTAAACCTGCCTGGAAACTCCTCTACAGCAAAATTCTGACTGTTTTCCACACATCTATTGTATTCCTTTTTCACTGTGTAGCCTGCTATCTATTTCCAGTGTGTAGCAGTTATGCAATTTGGATGAAATTAACTCAACTCTGATTGTGAATCCCATGCTTCTTGACATAGCAATTAGTTCAGTGATGAGCATGTGAGCCTAGTATTTAACCAAAGAGTGCAAGCTGTTCTCCTGGCTAGAGGGCTCTTTCAAGGATGCCTCAATTAGGATGAACTTCAGCCCTTGTGTTCTTTAGGTTTGGGAAGGAAATACAATTTTCCCGTCTTTGGATGTGAATGAAGAAATATCTCGTGTAACACCACCATCATATAACCTGCAAAAATTAGCCATTGTGAATGGTGCCCCAACAGTTACTCAGTGTACAATAAGCACAGTCATACCCATTGTCTGGATTAAGCCCCGATTGCTGCCCACTGCCATCTTGTGACCATAAGTGAAGCCAGTCTGAGGACAAAGCTGGTATGGAAATAGAACTTAGATAATTACAGAACAAGAGGGTTGTGTGTGTAGGCATATAGTTTTGTAATAGTAGCACTCTATGCTATTAAAATCGCTGTATGTTAAATCTTATTTTTTCTTTAATTGATCTGAAGAAAATAAAAATGGAAGAACTTAAAGGAAATTTAAATTTCAGACAAAAATTCACCACAGACGATTATTTATTAGTTTGAATAATAACAATTATTAATTAGTTATTTAAAAACTAAAGTTATTAAAAATTACCCCTAAATTGGAAAATAATAAAAATAGCTAAGAGTTCAGAGTCATCATGTTCTCTTCTAATCAAATACTTCAATTCTGGGGAGTAATACTATAATTCGGAGGCAGTTAACGTTGTTCGTTTTCTTCTTGTGTTTCTATTTTTTTTTGTTTTTTTGAGACAGAATCTCACTCTGTTACCCAGGCTTCAGTGGAATGGTGTGATCTCGGCTCACTGCAAACTCTGCCTCCTGGGTTCAAGCGATTCTCCTGCCTCAACCTCCCGAGTATCTGGGATTACAGGCATGCACCACCATGTCCGGCTAATTTTTGTATTTTTAGTAGAGATGGGGTATCACCATATTGGCCAGGCTGGTCTAGAACTCCTGACCTTGTGATCCACCCACCTTGGCCTCCCAAAGTGCTAGGATTACAGGCGTGAGCCACCATGCCTGGCCTATGTTTTTTATTTTGAAAAGATTCATAATATTTATATTATGTGCCGTAATTCCTCTGGTTTTCCTCTGAATGTAAATGGATAGACTGCTTACTACCAAGTCCTTTTCCATGGCTTCCCCATTCTTGACCTCTTTATCTGAGTCAACTTTTGGTCACTTGCATGTCATCATTGAGTACTATTTTTGTCAAGGAGGGCTTATGTGTGTTATAGTCTAAGTTTGTCATTGTAGAGAATAAATGCCCCCAGTGTTATAATTAAATGACAACTCAATATTGTCAAAGAATGAAATTTCAACAAATTGAATTGAAAGATCTAATTGGCTTTTATTAGCTGTTTTTTCAACCAGGCAGCATCACATCTAGGAAAGATGTCTGTCAGGTGGCTAAACAGTCAGTTTTTGAAAAGGAACTTGAATAGGAACAAGGAAGCGGCATAGTGCAAAGAGTCATCATCTAACATCAACTTACTGCGGGTGACTTTCCTTATAGCATCAAGACAGAGGGGTCCTCTTTACCATGCAGGGTCAGGATGATTGGGCATGTTTGGATTGGTTGCTGTGAATCCCGTTTTTTTTTTTTTTTTTTTTAATTGACCTGTTTTCAAGTTGTTTGATTATGTACCACCCTAACATGAATAATTCTGTTCTGGTTGGTTCTGGTCTGTTGGCTCTAGTGTGGGAGCTCAGTTCAAAACAGCAGCGTCTCATACATTTTATTTAACAATATGCTTTTCTTTGATATTACTTGTCTTCCCTTGGAACTTCATAAAATAGTGCTTCTGGTTTTACTGGCATTGAATAATACTGAGAAAGTTTGAGGGTGACCTCAGTTTCTCCCCTCTGATAGATGCTTCAAGAAAAAATTGAATGGCGGAAGAATTTTTTCTTTATTATTGAGTTTCTACAATTTAACTATGATTTGTTTCTATCTCAGTCACTCTAAATCAAATTTTCCAACTAAACATATTTATTTCAATCTACAGACTCAATTCTTTCTACACTTCAGTGACATTTTCCTGTATTATACCTATAGATGTTTTCCTATTCTTGTTTGTTTGTTTGAAATTTCTACTTAAGGAACACAAATTGTCTTTATGCTGTTTATTCCTTTCCCGTCCTTTTTATCCATCATCACAGCTCTAGTTTTTAAAATCTTGTTGCCTCTTTCTCTATGTTCATTTTGATTACCTTAAGCTTTCTATACAACATTAATTTTATTTGATTTTAGTCATATCTGTGCTGTTTCCTGCTATTTAGTTTGTGTATTGTTTCAGAAATTGTGTGTTTTGGTTCTCAATTTATTTTCTTAGCTCTGACATACCCTCTTGCTTTGTAGTTTGTTTTTATATCATCTTATCTTTGAGCAATCGTGTTTCCTCTCACCCTTGGAAACTTAATTGAATTACTTTATTAAGGTCTTTTATAGAGCAAAAACATTGGCAAAAATAAATTCAGTGCTTCTTGGGTTATGTGTTCTACTAAAATAAATTTTTCTTAAGTATATTTGTAAGTTTTACACTACTTTTTTTTTCATCTTGCTCATAATAAATTTAAGTAGGTCTGTTTAGATCTTGCTGTCCTGATTTAGTATGAGCTGATTCTCCTTGATACTTGATGTACTTCTAACATTTTGCATTCTCTCCCTGACTCCATTAGAGGAGTATAATTTCCTGCCTTATTGAATTTGGACTTCACCTTGTGACATTGATTTTGGACTTCATGTTCCATAACCAATGGAACGTGAGCAAAGATGGAATATGAGCAACCGATGGAATATGTCATGAACAAATGCCATAAGCTTGCATGATAGCTTGTCCTCCTGGACGTCAACCTTCTGCCATGAGAGGGACATGCTCTGGGTAGCTGTTGGTCCCAGAATAAGAATATGTGTAGAGTAGAACCAAATCCAATCACTAATCCTTGAACCAATCTAAGACTCTCCCAGCTGAGCCCAGGAGAATCATAGCCATTTCACAGACAGAAATGTGACATGAGTGACAGAAAGAAACGTCTTTTGTAACCACTCAATTCCTGGGGTTATTATTCATCATTACTGCCACATAATTAACTAATATGCCTTTCTATTTTATTTGGAATCAGTTCATTTTTTTTCTCTCAAATGCTTTCAACGTCCTCTTCTAAAACTTTTCAGACTATGAAGGTGGGGAAGGGAATAGTTTAGCTGAAGCTGAGACAGATTTAGGTAGGAGACTTATATTGTTCTCCTCTGAGATCCCATTGAAAGTCCTATCTAAGGGAGATATTCTGCTCTTACAGCTTTGACAACTTCATTTTAGCACAGTGCTCTGGAAGATAACATTTCTTGGTGGCCCTTCCTACTGACCTGTTTTCATGAGCTGGTCTTGCCTTTATATTTACAGGTTTTTACTTTTGAGAATTTTATTTGACTTTCCTAAGTCTGCTTAATCATTGGCTTTGCCAATTTATTCTCAAATTAGAAGATATTAATACAAATCCTTTGACCATTACTGAGACATGCATTCTTTCCTTATCACTAGCTCTGAGAAAAGACGATTAAATGCCAGACCATGTAACCTGCTTGAAATTACACTTGGCTGTTCTGTTTTGGCTTTTTTTTTTTTTTTTCATACGTAGGAAATAAACCTGTTTGCTTACTACAGAAGAATTTTTGTCAGGTTATTTTTATTATTTATTCACTCATTTATGTAATATATGCTCTTGTTGTTAGGCAATGGGAATATAAACCTCTTGATCCTACTTTTCTCTACAGTCCTCACCTGGAATTCACTTATGTAGAAATGCCACATGAAAAACGTAAGCAGTTCATAGCCACAAGGTGAGGATGTAATTTTGTGTGGGAAGTATATTGCCTATTAAAAATTATCTGGGAAGCGGTGCCTTTTTTTTCTTTTCTTTCTTTTTTTTTTTTTTTTTTTTGAGACGGAGTCTCACTCTGTAGCCCAGGCTGGAGTGCAGTGGCACGACCTTGGCTCACTGCAACCTTCACCTCTGGGGCTCAAGCAATTTTCCTGCCTCAGCCTCCCAAGTACCTGGGACTACAGGCACACACCACCACATCCGGTTAATTTTTTTTGTATGTTTAGTAGAGACAGGGTTTTACCAAGTTGCTCTGTGTGGTCTTGAACTCATGAGCTCAGGCCATCCACTGTCCTCAGCCTCCCAAAATGCTGGGATTCCCAGCGCCCGGCCAGGACTTTTTTAAAGTAAAAATCTATTCTAGTATATTATATGTCACAGAGTATTTTCTTGAATTTGAAACCATGCTCCTTATATTTTATTTTTACAATACTCCTTTTATTACAAAGAAAGAAATTGCAGAGGAAATCAGCTCTCTATAAATATAAGAGGATTAAATATTAGCACTTGGAGCAAGAAGGCACAAAACATAACACAGTTTTAGTGTTTCCTGACTTCATACTATGTGATTGACTAATAGGGAATCTGTTACAAGTCAATTAAAATGAGATCTTTCTTTAACATTTTCTACAGTGAATTACACTAAGGCCTAAAAATGAATATTTAAATTTGCTCATACCACCTTATTTACATGAGTCCGCTAATTAATACTTCCCTCTTTCAGCTACCTTTTAATATTATAGCAGAATATGTTACTTTTTACTTGATTTAAACCTGACCCAGTTTACTAAGGAGGCATGCTAGTGCATGACCTAAGAGTTGTCAAATATTCCATTAGGAATGAACTTAAGTGTTTAGTGCATCAGCAAATAGAGAAAATGAGTTAGTAGAAACATCTTTCATCTAAAACTGGTAAATGGATCTCTATCAATATTTGTTGGAATTAGCATGTAGTGGATTAGGTTATGCATTATACAAAGATAATATTTATTTTAGAAATTGATCTCTTTGCAAAGTCAAGCTTTAATGGGGAGTAAGGAAGGAGACAGAAATGATTAAAATGCATATCAATTTTACCAGTTTTCTTGCATGATCTCAAAAAATTTATAACTTAAAAAAAACTAAAATTTCTTTAGCAAAATGCAGGCAAATATAAGTGATTTGAGTAGCAGGTCATCCTGCCTGTAATGCGGAATAGAAACAAAAAAGCATGAATAGAAGAAAAGTACCTCTTGTTGATTGGCATAGGGTCATGTAGTATTTAAATCAACTTTAATTACTGGGCAGCTGAATTGTTCATTAATGGGTTGCCTGTAGCAACAAAAATAGCACATTGAACAATGTTGTAAAAATACTGTACCACAACATCATCTTCAGTCACGAGTTTTGCGTGGAAGTGCAAATTAAGTTGATTTACCCAAGATCATTTATTAAGTCAATGGCAACAAGGGTTTCAAATTCTTAGCTTCTTTCTTTTTGTTGCTTCTGCCCTCTGAACTATTCTCTCTCTAAAGTTATTAATTTACCATATATTTTTGTGATTTCTTGATTAGCAATGGGAAAAGTGGTATGTTTATGTTTAATTACTGAGTTGCTTGCTGAAGATTGGCATAGGCCAAATATTGTAAGTGAATGTTCCATATTGGCAAAGTTTTCTGGTGTATATTCTGATTCATGTTTTGAATTGGGTTAATGTATATTCCTGTAGTTAAACAGAGTGCTATATGAATTATTCTAGAGAATTAGAAAATGTTTCAAATTATTTAGATATCAAATACAAAGAATGAAAATATGTTTTATTTTTTCAACATATTTTATTTCATGACTTTCTAAAAAATAATTTGATCCAAATTCCAGGGATAACTCAGGAATGAAAATAAATCTCTACTTAAAAGGCGACCTGTCTCTTCTTAACAGACAGTCTTGAGGTGTGCTCACAGAGTGCAGCTGTCATGGCACTGGGTTAACTGTGACATTTTGAAATGATTGTGGTTGTAGAGCTTCCTGTAGGCAGTTGCTGCTTGCTTTGTTAAATTGCCTGCATTTTTCAGTCAAGCATTTTCCTGGCTGCATCAAAGGTGTTGAGTAACTGTGTTAACCTTGGTATGTTTTGGCAATAGGAGATCAAGTAAAAGTCAATAAATGTCTCCCACAGCCCTGATAAACTCCAAGGGCACAGACAGAGGTGTTTATGAGCTGTAGGGGACAATTTGGTCAAGTATACGTTTCTCTTCAAGTTGCTTATTGCCATTTTAGTGTTAGCAGAACATATTTTAAGTCAACTTTTTTGACAGAACATATTGGTTGGCATTGCGTAGGCTTCTGTGTTTTTATGAGACAGATGGCAATCACCCATTTTTGTGCATTGTTATCTTTTAACTTTAAGTATCACATTTACTGATGAACTGGACTTTGCCCTAATTTTTTTTCAAATTTGAGCAGCCTCACCTTATAAAATCTCCTTGCAAAGAAATATTAAGACAGGTGCCTATGAAATTATAATATTAAATGTTATAAGAAGGAAACGACTTTTAAAATGGGTTCAAATTTGATGGAGTTTCTTTCTTTAAATTCAGCCTTCTCATTTCTCCTCTGCCTTGGGATTGTTTTAGAAAGACGGTCATGGTTAATACAAATGCAGGTATATCCTAAATAGATAAAACCATCTGTGTTATTCTTTTAGTTTTTCAGATGCAAAAGAAAAACAAAACATTAAAATACATAGCTTAGGTTTCTATTTATATTCACATTATTCTTCTGAAAACTATGCTCTCTTGTACAGAAACTATAAAGAATATTAGCCTATTAAAATTTCTAATGTTTTAAAACAACTATTGGTCAAAATACTTCCTTAGAAGTGTAAGCTAAAATCCATGATCTTTTGATGTGAATATTCAAGCTGGCATATTTTTAAATCAAGCAAAATGTAAAAGGTTAAACAATCTATTATTCATCTCTTTTTCTCCCATTGTTCCAACACAAGGGAAAAGTAATTTTGATTTGTTTAAATTTTATTATCACATTTTTAAAAATCTTGATTAAAGACTGAATGTAGTGTCTAATCACCAGTGATGAGAAGCTTTTTTTTTCATATGTTTGTTGGCCACATAAATGTCTTCTTTTGAGAAGTGTCTGTTCATATCCTTTGCCCACTTTTTGATGGGATTGTTTCTTTCTTTCTTGTAAATTTGTTTAAGTTCCTTGTAGATTCTGGATATTAGCCCTTTGTCAGATGGATAGATTGCAAAAAATTTCTCCCATTCTATAGGTTGTCTTTTCACTCTGATAGTTTCTTTTGCTGTGCAGAAGCTCTTTAGTTTAATTAGATCCCATTTGTCAATTTTGGCTTTTGTTGCCACTGCTTTTGGTGTTTTAGTCATGAAGTCTTTGCCCATGCGTATGTCCTGAATGGTATTGCCTAGGTTTTCTTCTAGGGTTTTTATGGTTTTAGGTCTTATGTTTACATCTTTACTCCATCTTGAGTTAAATTTTGTATAAGGTGTAAGGAAGGGATTCCTGGTGGCAGTTGGTAGCTTCATCTTGCTCCACCCATAAAGGTCTCAGAACAGCTCCTAAGTATGGTTACTAGGAAGGTTTGACTAAATTTTCTCCCTGACTTCCAGTTGTTGGAATCGTCATGAGATATTCTTCTGATATGTGAGCTTCTTTCTTCTACTACTCTAGTGACCCCAATACAATCTTCCCTCCATGGCCAATTCAGGCTTTGGCCACCTGTGAGAACCAGGATTTCAAGGCAGAGTGGCCTCACCCACTCCTTGCCTGTTGGTCTTCCCCTATACCACCTCTCTCTTATTTCTTCCCCTGCTTGGGTAGATAGAGGGAGAATGGCATGTGGACCAGATATTCCCCCAGATGATTAATTAGGAAACAAAAAGCCTGTATCCCTTCACTGTGTGGCCAGTGGACATTGGTCCCCTCAAAGTTCACAAAAGTTAGGGCTATTTTCTGTAGTCTAATGATAGGCTTTCCATAGGAACACTTCTCCTCTAATAGGGGATCTCTTCTTTCCTAGTCCTGCCATAACAATTTTGGTAGCTGCTGAACATACGTACCAGTATTTAAAAGCTGGTTGGTGGTAACTGATTTGTGTTGATAACTGTAAAACACACATCCAATTTCAAAGACTCAGGATATGAAAAGATGTATGAATTACTATTTTATTACATTTATTATATGTTGAAAATATTTTGAATATATTTGTTTAGATACTATGTTATCAACATTAATTTTACCTGTTCTTTGTATTAATTTGGCTATAAGAAAACTTGGTTATATTTGTGGCTTGTGATGGGATTCAGTACATGTTATCCCAAAATATGGTACTTTGAGATTTGAGAAAAAGTACAGAAGCAGAAAGGTCACTTCCACCCTCACCCACCCTTTTCTCCTGAAGCAGCTCATAAAAATCAAGGAATGATTTTCTGATCTACCACTGATGCAGATCTTAAGACCCTAATGTGACAGGTGGCCTTCCTATACCCAGAACAAAGGAATATAGTATTCCTGAAGATAAACAGTCACAGAGAAGAATCTGAAGAAACTGGCCTTCCTGTTTTCCCCAGTTTATTACCATTCGATCATTCTCTTTGTCCAATCCTATTTCTCCATGACTGTCTACTACTCATTAAATCTAGTGCAAAAATACACAACTTTAACCATTTCTTTGGGTCTTTGTTTCCTGAAGTAGGCTTCCATGTCATATAAAACTTAAATAAATATGTGTGCTTTTCCCTTGATCATCTGTCTTTTGTGATGGGGGTCCTCAGCCACAAATCTAGGATAGATAAGAAAAAATATATTTTTCCTCCTCTACACTTGCATTTTATTTCTATTGGATGATGCTAATTTAGAAGAAAGGGTATGTCAATTAAATTTTACTAGTTCAGTGAATTCTGATAATTTAGAATTTGGATAATTTTCATGTTTGGTTTATAGCTTTTGGGCTTTACTCACAAATCAGAGACCAGCAACGACAACATAGAAATTTAGTCTCCTTCTTAAAATCTTATTGAAAAGTATCCCTCTACTTATAGAATTCAGTCCTGATAACGTGGGTCAAGAATTAACCAGAGCTGTATATTGGGCCAACTGTTCATACCATCTAGGTTATAGTACTAGATGAATGTCAAAAAGGTATTTTTGAATTTGCGATCTTAATGAACATTAAAGTAGACAGAAAAATATACACCAGAATTAAAATCAACTAATATTAAGGCTAGAAATCAACTTATTATTAGGAGCTTTTGTGGTAACATTTGAGGAAATGGAACAAGTTGTTCTCATCATGCTTATTATTATTACTGAAATATTACAACTATTTCTCTAAATGAACCTAAAATACATTCTATTCTGCAATTAAGTTTGACTTCAGGCTGAATGCTACTTTTGCACTGAAAAACATTGTTTAAATCTATATATATGAAGGGGATTATAGGCTATATTACTAAATAGAATGCAAGTTTCCTTTTTTAAGTTGAAATGAAAACATTCTAAACATCTATAGATACGTCATCATTAACTATAGGAATATAAATTTATCTCTTTAGAAAGTCATGCAGAACTGCTTCAAAACAGCAAACTCTATCAAGGTAACCTTTATTCTATTATGATAGTTATTATGAGGTATTTAAACACGTACTTAAAATGAAGTTGTCCTTTTCCTTCTGCCTAGATGTCATATCTTCTTGGTAAAAGAAATGTCTAAAAATATTCCCCTTCCCTATCTAATTGAGCATATATGAGAGTATGCTGTAATTGGTATTCTGATTGCACTAAGATTCCTCATCATACCCATTTTTGTTTCAATACTGTCATTATCATAGTTTTACATTATCATACTTAAAGCACTTATGATATATGCAGAGAAAGTTATAAAAAATGAGAGTTACAATTGTGGGTCTTAGAAAAAATATACATGAGGGTTTCTGAGAAGGACATTTAACCATGAAATAACAAAAATAGAAATATCTAATGACAATAAATGACAGTCTAAATAAAGAATGAAAAGGTGACTTTCCTATTCTAAAATGGAAATTTTTGACATTTTTATATTACTGATCTGATATGTGTTATCTATCTGACACTAGTGGAAAGCTGTTATGTTTTTAAATTCCAACTAGATTTTAGATAGGAAACATGAAAAGTAGCAAAAGATACCATTTCTTGTTATTGTTTTGTCTTGACAAAATTTATACTATAAGGGAACATTCTTAGAAAGAAAGGAGCACACAATTGAGGCAGCTCATTTACTTCTTTCCAGCTGCTATTTTTGGCTGCTAATTGCTGACCACCACAACACTTTGTAACTTTAAGTGATTTCCATTTAAAATGAATATTTCTAGAAAAGCTGAAATCACTTTAAAATATATTCAAATATAAAAGTAAATACATAGATTTTATTCACAATATAGACACATATAAAAATACATATAACACACATAATTATACACACACATATATATGAACATTCTTCAAGACAAAAATTAGGTTATTTTGAAAAATAATCCAAAATTGCTTATATGCCAAAGTGCTATCGGTTAGAAAAAATTGAGCATTTGTCTTAATTTGGATAAACAGGGTAAAAAATACAATGGTACAGAATCAGAGAGACTGAAGTATAAAGTAAATAAACAAAAAGAAACTTCATGGCCTCTTTATATCAGTAGCAGGGTCATAAAACAGGAAGAATAAAAGCTTATACAAACCACTGAGCTCTTTGGACACCTGAGATTGAGATCCCCATGAGTATTACACACCTTCTTTAACTTCCTATTATTTACCAAGTAAATATCTTTATTGTGTTTTATGTCTTTGGTAAACATAAATATCTTAAAATGGTATCTTCTCTTGAGGCTCACTAAATAATGAAACAGATAATAATTCTGTCCTTAGCATTCTCTTGGAAAAGTCTGAAAATGGAGTAAAACACTCATTTAGGAAAAACAGTGTTTGATATTTCTTTAAGATAGATTATTTATTAGACTTTATATTTACATCCATTTTTTGCTTCCAAACTTTTGTATCTCAGGTGGATGATCTTTCAAAAGTGGTTGACAAAGATGTAAACTTCTGTCCATGTGTGCTTAGGTTGCAAAGGGGGAATTATAGATTGGATATCAGAATTACCTTTGTAAAAAACAGATTTGATATTAATCCCTCATAGTTAAAAATGAAGCCAACAAACTCATCACCATCTTACAGTGCACAGTCAGAGCTCAGACTCCCTGGTGGCAGAAGCTCAGGGAATGGACCTCCAGAATATGCATTTTAAAATGTTCCTCAGGTAAAATTCATACAGCCAGTCCCCAATCCAAATAGAGAATCGATCCTATACGTACTTTATATTCTATGTTATTTTGAAAATAGGATCACTAGAAATTTATATACTTAAAATTTTGCTTTCTCTCTTGGCATTTATGGAGCTCAGACTAAATTTTAAAATACAGTCACGGGCCACATAAGTATGTTTTGGTCAATGACAGACCACATATATAGTGGTGGTCTCATAAGATTATAATAGAAGTGAAAAAATTCCTATTACCTAGTGATGTCATAGCTGTCATAATGTAGTAGCACAATGTACTCATGTTTGTGGTGACACTGGTGTAAACAAGCCTACTGTGCTGCCAGTCTTATAAAAGTATAGTACATACAATTACATACCATATATAATACTTGATAATAAATGACAATGTTGCTGGTCTGTGTATTTACTATATTATGTTTTTATTGGTATTTTGGAGCATACTCCTTCTACTTATTAAAGAATAGTTAACTGTAAAACAGCATCAGGCAGGTTCTTCAGGAAGTATTCTGGAAAAAGATGTTGTTATCATAAAAAGTGACAACTCCATGTATACTATTGCCCCTGAAGACCTTCCAGTGGGACAAGATGTGGAAGTAGAAGACAGTGATAGTGATGATCCTGAGCCTCTTTAGGAGTAGGTTAATGTGAGTGTTTATGGCATAGTTTCTAAAAACAAAGTTTAAAAATTTTTAAAAAATTAATATAAAAAGTTTATAGAATAAGGATTTTTTTTGGACAGCTGTGTATTTTAAGCTATGTGTTATTGCAAGAGTGAAAAAGTTAAAAAGTTTATAAAGTAAAAAAGTTACAGTAAGCTAAGGCTTATTTGTTATAAGAGAAAGATTTTTTAAAATAAATTTGGTGTAACCTACATATGCAGTATTTATAAAATCTACGGTAGTATACAGTAAAGTCCTATGCCTTCACATTCACTCACCACCCACACTGACTCACCTAGAGCAACTTCCAGTACTGTAAGCTCCATCCATGGTAAGTACCCTATACAGGTATACCTTTTTTTTCTTTTATATCATATTTTACCTTACCTTTTCTATGTTTAGATACACAAACACTTACCACTGTGTTACAATTACCTATGGTATTCATTATAGTAACATGCTGTACAGGTTTTTAGCCTAGGGGCAATAAGCTATACCAGTTGTTGCACTGCACACCTCGGGTAGTATGATATATACACTGGGTATGTACATCATACGGCATACTTACACATAGAGCGTAACATTGTGTAAATACACTCTGATGTTAACACAACAGAATTGCTTAATGCTGCATTTCTCAGAACGTATTCCTATTGTTAAGTGACACATGACTGTACAACAGTATCTTAGTTGGTGACTTCACAGGCTAAAGTTAGTATTTTTAGTTTTAGGTTTTATATATTCAGTGGTAATCTCTTCATGCTTGATAGAATATACTCCTTTGTTTTTGGAATGCCTTGAAGTCAAACAGGTTAGCTTAAGTACTTGAAATTATTTATAAATAAATAATAGACACTTAAAAACATCAATTTCAACTTGTAAACATTTTTTAACTTTTTTTCTCTTCTCTATTCTCACAGATATTTCCTCAAAAATACCAACAAACTGCTAAATAACCTCCTCCAATTTTTTTTATTTATTATAGTTGACTCACAAAAATGTCTTCCAAGAGGATAGTAGAATACATTTTATTGAGTAAAAGAGTTAACCTTTATTGTATGATATTCATAAACCTCAATATGAATTTGATTTACCATATTAGCCCTATCTCCCAATATTTAATTCTCCCAAGTCAATGTGCACAATTAAATCTCCATGCTTTTATCCATATTGTTTCTACTGTCCAGCATGTTCTTCCTTCTAATTTCTTTCTGTTTAAGATTAACTTATGCTTTAAGAACCAGCTGAAATGTTATTTCCTCTGTGAATGTGTCTTCCAATCCTACCAGAAAGAGCTTTCTTTTACCCTCATATAGCATTTAGAAAATTAGTTTTGTAAGTAATCACATTATATTGTGGTTATTCATTTATATGTGTTGTGACCCAGAACTTGGGTCTCAAGTAAAATCTAAATAAAAGATGACAATTTTATAGATATCATATTGTACGCCATGACTTGTGATTACACGGCACCATGGTCTAAGTCTAGCTTGAAGAAGCTGATTTCACAAAAATGTATTTGTTCCAATGTTAAAATACAGGCTCCATTCTTTTTTCCAATTTCACACTTTCTCATTGTACCTGACTATATTAGTCCGTTTTCATGCTGCTGATGAGGACATACCCAAGACTGGGAAGAAAAAGTGTTTTAGTTGGACTTGCAGTTCTACATGGCTGGGGAGGCCTCAGAATCCTGGCAGGAGTTGAAAGGCACTTCTTGCATGGTGACAGCAAGAGAACATAAGAAAGAAGCAAAAGCAGAAACTCCTGATAAAACCATCAGGTCTTGTGAGACTTATTCACTATCATGAGAATAGCATGGGAAAGACTGGCCCCCATGATTCAATTACCTCCCCCTGGGTCCCTCTCACAACATGTGGGAATTCTGGGAGATACAATTCAAGTTGAGATTTGGGTGGGGACACAGCCAAACCATATCACTGACCAAATTATTTGCAGGGAAGTTTAAGGGGAACCTATTATCATTTGTATGGTCCTGGATCTTGTTATTTTCCTTGTCATTCACTTAGCTTTAATGCAGATTGAGATATGATGATTTGAAGACATCAAAATACCTATTTTACATAACAGTTCAGTTCTTCATCAGAAGACATTAAACCCTAGAGAAGAACAAAATGAAGAATACAAATAAGAATTCTAAAGCAATGTCAACAAAGGAAAAGGACTTTAAAAATAAAGCTATTATGCAAGCACAAAGTCCTTTTTGGGAAAAGATTTCAAAGGTTTTCCTTCCATCTGAGTTCCCTACAATTCTATTTAAATCCTAATTCTGTATGTGGTTTACATTATGTTTCTTTAATATCAGGTCCCTTATCTCTGAACACCTTGATGGAGGGGCCACAAACTCTTTATTTTTCAATGTTCCTAGAAGCACAATTCTTAAAATACAGCAGTCTGGCTTTTAATAAATAAATGTTTTGATTAAATAAATATAAATTTAGGAAAAATCATCACAGATTTTAATTCTACCTATTAATTATCAAATACTTGATATATTATATAATGTTACTGTGGGCTTTCATTAATCAGTTTACATCAGAAATCACTGAAAGAGATTAGAAGGCTGCAGCCTTTTAAAAATGATTTAGGACTTTTGCTTCCAATAGTAGTATAATGAGTAATTTGGACCAATTCTTCCAATAAAAATAAAAATCCTGGAAAAATTGTAAGATATTATAAAATCATTGAAGTGAGAAGATAGTAAAAAGCTCAATAATAAAAAAAACCTTGATGAGTATGACTGAATATAAAAAAGAAGAGAAAAAGACAATATTAGGAACACAAAATAGGAAATAAAGAAGACAAAGAGCAGATCTAAAATATTAAAATGTACCATGTCATCTTATACCAGTGGATTTGAAAACCTAGGCAAAAGGGAAAATCTGTAGGAATGTATAAATTAACAAAATTAGACAAAAATAGATTAACAACTACAGAAGAAACAAACATGTTGATTAAACACCTACCATCACTCTCTCCTCTCTTCCCTCATGGTAAATATACTAGCCTCTTAGTGTCCTCAGATTTACTTTTACTTTTGCCTGTCTGGAACTCTCTTCCACATGATTTTAACATGGCAGGATCCTTCTCATAGTTAAAGGCTATGTTTCAATATCATTTAATAAAGAAAGCTTATCTGGCTGTATTTTCTAATGTTACACTAATCCCTGTTAAATCTTTCTTCACTGAATTTATGTTTTATTTCCTTCACAACTTTGACATTATATGAAATTAGTCACGTTAACTTTTAAATGTATTCATTTATTTATTTACTTGTACATCTTGTCTTTTCTACTACCAATAGTGCTATAAAAGCAAGGACTTTATCAGACTTTTCCACAACTTTATCAATAGAACCTTTATCCCTAGCATATACTCTGGTACACTATAAACATGTAATAAGTATTTATTTACTGAATGAATTCTATTAAAGTAGGAAATAAAATGAGGATCTTTGATAAAATTACTACTATTCAACATTATATTGGAGATTTGAGCCAATGCAATAACACAAGAAACAGTGACAATGAATATAAATATTGGAAAAACAACATCAAAAATCATTATTTGCATATGCTGTTGTCAGCTAGGAACAAACCAAAACCAGAATAATTAATCTACAGCTGTGAAGTCCAATAAGACAGTTTATCAAGATGGAAAGATACAAAATCAACAGACACACACAAGTCAAATTTTCTTGTATGGTAACAATAATATATTAGGAAATGTAATGGAAAAGCATTACATTCTCAATAGCAACAAATATTGAGACATGCTTAGGAGTAAGCCTAACAAGAAAAGTGCAAGAATGTCATGGAAAACACTGCAAAGCTTTACTGGTAGCTGTAAAACATTCTAAATTAATAGAGAGGCAGTCTATCATTACAGATAGCATGACTCACTATTTTAAATGTTACTCACATTAATCTGTAAAGGCAATTTAATTCCAAGAAATGTTAGAACTGAATTCCTCATGGGCCTTGAAAACCAATTTTAAAGTTCAAGTGAATAATAAATTTGCAATAATTAGCCAAAATAACTAAAAACAACTCAAGTAGTTTTTAAGTGTGTCCTACTAAAATCTAAATATTTTGTAATGCTATATAACAGTACTGTTGTTGATGCAACATGAGTTCAGAAATAACCCACCAAATATATGGAGATTGAATAAATAATGAAGATAGCCTTTCAAATAAATGATGAAGGAAGACAGATCAGTCTATAAATAGTATTGGGATTAATAACCTGTATATATAAAATATTCATGTAGGAAATTATGAACAGCCCAAAGGAAATTAGACAAAAATAAAACAAGATACACAGTGATAATTACAAATAGAAGCATATGAAATTAAATGCAATTTATGCATTAATTAAATATAAACTGAAACAACAAGACACCATTCTCCTGCTTGATATTCACTGTTTTTGGCAGCCCTTCTTCCTGTTTTGTGATGTGAAGTTTTAGATTCCTCCTTGTGTCACTAAAGTTAAATATACATTTCTGTTTTCTAATTTCTAATTCTCCTGAAGATTTGAGAAGATCTCTAAAAGAACAAAAGAAAATGCCAAACTTACTTCACCATTTTAAATTGGGGAAGTCAGCATATTACCCCGAGTCTTTTAAAGTTGATAATAAAACATTAATTAAGAATTTTTTTTTATTATTATACTTTAAGTTCCAGGATACATGTGCAGAACGTGCAGTTTTGTTACACAGGTATACACATACCATGGTGGTTTGCTGTGCCCATCAACCTGTCACCTGCATTAGGTATTTCTCCTAATGCTATCCCTCCCCTAGCCTCCCACCCCCTGATAGGCCCCAATGTGTGACGTTCCCCTCCCTGTGTCCATGTGTTCTCATTGTTCAACTCCCACTTGTGAGTGACAATATGCGGTGTTTGGTTTTCTGTTCTTGTGTTAGTTTGCTGAGAATGATGGTTTCCAGCTTCATCCATGTCCCTGCAAAGGACATTAACTCATCCTTTTTCATGGCTGCATAGTATTCCATTATATATATGCCACATTTTCTTTATCCATTCTATCATTGATGGACATTTGGGTTGGTTCCAAGTCTTTGCTATTGTGAATAGTGCTACAATAAAAATATGTGTACATGGGTCTTTATAGTAGAATGATTTATAATCCTTTGGGTATATGCCCAGTAATGGGATTGCTGGGTCAAATGGTATTTCTAGTTCTAGATCCTTGAGGAATTGTCATACTGTCTTCCACAGTGGTTAAACTAATTTACACTCCCAAGCTGATTTGTGATTAAGAATTATGTTTATATGAAGAATTAACTAAAGATTTGAAAGTCTTAATTGGGAAGTAGTCTAGAATCAAAATACAAAAGTTAACTGTAGTTTTATTTGTACAATTTCAAAAAAGATATTTCTCTAGAATTTTAAACAACTGTTTCAGACAATGTATAGTTATAATCTAGGTAAATACATTTAATTTACAAATTATCTTAGTGTTTTAAGGTATAAAACTGTTTTAGTGCAAGTGTGAGGTTTATCTTTAGGGTTTATTAGTTAGTCCTAGTTAAATCTTAACTGAGATTTTTTTCCACACATTTAACAATATAGATTATTCACAGTCTCAAGAATACACAGAAAACCCATTATAGGTGGATCAGAATATCCGTAGAAAGTTAACCTTCCATTTAACAGTGTCAAGGGAGCAAAACAAACTAATGGTGATTAAGGTGTCAGGCTGTAATTGCATTTGCCTCCAAGTAAATCATCAAGTCCCAGTAAATAATTACAGCAAGCAGTCTTTCTCAGCATGGAAGAGTTAGCTAGGTGTAATTAAAAATTTTCAGGAACTATTATTGGATTATTTTTCATTGTGGTAAAGAGCACATAGCATGAAAGCTACCTTGTTAAGCAAATTTTAATGTATGGTACAGTATTGTTAACTATATGCACATTATTGTAGAGCCAATCTCTGTAACTTTTTCATCTTCCATGACTGAAACTGAACACCCATTGAAGAGTAACTCCTCATTTCCCCTTCCACAGTCCCTGGCAACTACCATTCTCCTTTATGCTTCTAAGACTTTGAATTCTTTAGATACTTCGTATAAGTGGAATCATGTAGTACTTGTCTGTGGAATCATGTAGTACTTGTCCTTCTGTGACTAATTTCATTTAGCATGTTGTCCTCAAGGTTCATTTGTTTTCTAGAATATGACAACATTCTTCTTTTTTAACAGCCTTCCTTTTAAAGGATTAATAATATTTCACTGTATGTATATATATATTCTTTATCCATCAATGAACATTTAGCTGGTTTGTGTCTCTTGGCTAATATGAACAATGCTACAGTGAACATGGGAGTGTATATGTCTCTTTGAGATCCTGTTTTCAATTCTTTTGAATAAATACCCAGAAATTGAATGGTCAAATTACATGGTAGTTTTATTTTTAATTTTTTGAGGAAACTCCATTCTGTTTTCCATAATGGCTGTCTCATTTTATGCTCCTACTAACAGTGCACAAAGCTTCCAATTTCTCCACATCTTTGCCAACACTTGTCATTTCTGGTTTTTACTTTTTTGATAATGGCCATCCTAACAGGTGTGAGGCAATGTCTCATTGTGTTTGTGATAGGGATTTCCCTGTTAATTAGCGATGTTGAGCACCTTTTCTTATACCAGTTGGCCATTTGTAAGTCTAAGTAAATATCTATTCAAGTTTTGGCCCATTTTAAATCAGGTTATTTGTTATTTTTAACTATTGAATCATAGGATTTCTGTATATATTTTGGATATTGATCCCTTATCACCTTAATGGTTTGTAAGTATTTTCTCCCATTTCATAGGATGCATTTTTACTTTGTTGATCGTTTCCTCTGCTATGCAAATGTTTTTTAGTTTGATGTAGTTTCACTTGTCTAATTTTGCTTTTATTGCTTGTGTTTTTGGTGTCATATCCAATAAATCATTGTCCAGAACCAAAGTTATGAAGCTTTTCCTCTGTGTTTTCTTCTAGAAGTTTTATATTTTTAGGTCTTATATTTAAATATTTACTACATTTTAAGTTGATTTTGGGGCATGGTGTAAGATAGTTTTAATTATTCTTTTGCATGTGGGTATACAGTTTCTCTTACACTATTTGTGTTTCTTTCCCCCATTGTAGAGTCTTGGCACTCTTGTCAAAGATCATTTGACTGTATAAGTAGACCGGGTTATTGGTAGTTTCACTCTTGTGTCCCATGGTCTGTATGTCTATCTTTATGCCAGTACCATACTGTTTTGATTACCCTAGCTTAGAATATGTTTTGAAATAAGGAAATATGAGACGTCCAGATGTATTGTTTCTTCTTGAGATTGTCTTGGATATTCAGATTCCTTTGTGGTTTCATAAGAATTCTAGTATTTTTTTCTATTTCTACAAAAATAAAATGTCATTGAGATTTTGATGGGGATTGCATTGAATCTATAGATTGCTTTGGGTAGTATGATATTTTAACAATATTAATTCTTTCAATCCATAAACATAGCATGCATCTCTTTGTGTTTGTGTCTTCTTTAATTTCTTTCAGCAGTGCTTTGTAGTTGTTTTTTTTTTTTTGAGACGGAGTCTTGCTTTGTTTCCCAGGCTGGAGTGTAGTGGCAAGGTCTCGGCTCACTGCACTCCACCTCGCGGGTTCACGCCATTCTCCTGCCTCAGCCTCCTGAGTAGCTGGGACTAGAGGTGCCTGCCACCACGCCTGGCTAATTTTTTGTATTTTTAGTAGAGATCGGGTTTCACCATGTTAGCAAGGGTGGTCTTGATCTCCTGACCTTGTGATCCTCCTGCCTCGGCCTTCCAAAGTGCTGGGATTACACAGGTGTGAGCCACTGTGCCCAGCCAGTGCTTTGTAGTTTTTACTGAACTAATCTTTTATCTCCTTAGTTAAATCCTAAGTATTTTATTCATTTTGATGCTATCATAAATGGGATTGTTTTCTTAATTTCGTTTATAATTCTTTTTATTGCTAGTACATAGAAATTTTTTTGTATATTGATTTTGTGTCATGCAACTTTGCTGCATTTATTTATTAATTCTAACAGGTTTTTCTGTAAAAATGTTTAACGTTTTCTGTGTTTACAATCATGTCATTTGCAAACAGAAATAATTTAATTTTCCTTTATGATGCCTTTCATTTATTTTCTTTTTTCTGTTTTCTCTCTTCATTTATTTTTGGCTTAATTGCTTCAGCTAGGACTTACAGTAGTATGTTGAACAGAAATAACAAGAATGGGCATTGTTGTCTTGTTCCTGCTCTTAGAAGAAGAGCTTTCAGTTCTTCAATGTTGAATATGATGGTAGCTGTTTTCAAATATGGTCTATAATATGTTGAAGTAATTTTCTTCCATTCCTCCTGTATTAGTCTGTCCTCACACTGCCAATAAATACATACCCAAGACTGGGTAATTTATAAAGGAAAGAGGCTTAGCTGACTCAGTTTCACATTGCTGAGGAGGCCTCACAGTCATGGCAGAAGGCAAATGAGGAGAAAAATAATATCTTAAATGGCAACAGACAAGAGAGCTTGTGTAGGAGAACTCCCAGTTATAAAACCATCAGGTCTCCTGAGACGTATTTAGTACTAAGGAACAGTATGGGGGAACTGCCCCCAAGATTCAGTTATCTCCACGTGACCCCACCCTTGACACATGGGGATTATTACAATTCAAGGTGAGATTTGGGTGGGGACACAGCCAAACCATATCACCTACTTTAAGTGTTCATTATTTTTTAAAAGGTGTTAAATTTGGCAATTTTTTCTGCATCTATTATTATGATCATGTATTTTTTATTATTTGTTTTGTTAAGGCAGTGTATCACATTGATTGATTTTCATGTGTTGAAAAACTTTTGTATCTCATGGGTAAATCCCACTTGGTGATGGTGTATGATCATTTTATTGTGCCCTTGAATTCAGTTTATTAGTATTTTTCATACTTTATTCTTTATGCTTCACTTAAAGAAGCTTCATTCATCACTGTTACAGAATTACAGCATTCTCTATTTATCTTTATATCTATCTTTACCACCATACTTTACACTTTTATTTACTTGTGAGTTGCTGTCTGGTGTCCTTCCACTACAACTTGAAGGACCCCTTTTAGCATTCTTGTAAGGTAGGCCTGGTGTTTATGAAATACTTCAGTTTTTGTTTATCTGGGAAAGACTTTATTTCTTCTTAATTTTTGAAAAACAGTTTTACTTGATATATTATTTTTGGATGGCAGTTTTTTTTTTTCTTAAGTACTTTGAATATATCATCCTATTTGCTTCTGGACTGCCAGGTTTCTGCTGAGAATATGCTAAGAGTTTTATGAAAGCTTCTTTGTAAATAATGAATTGCATTTTTTGCCAGTTTCAAAATTCTTTCTTTGATTTTTACAATTTGACTATGACATGTCTTGGTATGGGCTTTCTTGGTTTCATTCTGGTCTCCTTATACCTTAGATGTACATTTCCTGCCTCAGATTTGGGGACTTTTTAGCCATTGTTTCTTTAAAAAAAGCTTTCTTCATCTTTCTTCCTGATCTTTTGGTATTCAAATAATGTGTATGCTGATGCATTTGATAGTGTCCCATAAATTCCTTACATTTTCTTCGCTCTTTATTATTATTATTTTCTCTTTGTTCCTGACTGGATAATTCCTCATGACTTGCCTTTGATTTTATTGGTTATTCTACCTGTGTGTTCAAGTCTGCTGTTGAAGCCCTGTAGTGAATTTTTAAATTCAATTATTGTATACTTCAGTTCCAAATTGCTGCTTCATTGCTTTTTTAAAAAGTTATCTCTTTGTAGATATTCTCATTTTGTTCATGTATCTTGTTCCTGAGCTCATTGAGCATGCTTACGATGATTATTACGAATTTGTTATAAGATAAAGTTATATAATTCCATTTCTTTTGGGTCATTTCTGGGAAATTTATTTTGTTCCTGTGATTAAATCATGTGTCCTCGTTTCCTTTGATTAGGCCATGTTTCCCTGTTATTTTGCACCTAGATCCACACATTTGAGAAAACAACCACCTCTTCTAGTATTTAAGGACTGGTTTTGTAAATTAAAAGACCTTCATCAGTCAGCCCAGCTGGAGATTCTGCCACCCCTTAAACCTTTTCTGTTGATATGTCTTCTCTAGATTTGTATGAGCAAATTCTGTATTAGAAGGATTTGCTGTTATCTTTTTGCAGGTACTTCTAATTTATTGCACCCTCTGGTGTCTGCCTGCAGTACTGCAGATTCTTCGGAGTTTCCGCAAGCTGCCCAATTCTCTTTTTGTTATCGGTGATCCCTAGGCTTCTAGCATCTGCTAAGTTCTGTCAGTGCTCTAAGTTGGGTGAGACAGAAACCAGTTCCTGGAGCAACCTCTCCAAAAGCTAGAACACTGGATGCACACTCAACTCTTTTTTCCCAGTAGGGAAAGACCTCTGAACTTATCTTTCCTATTCCATGAAACCCCTGATGTAGCAGCAAGTCACTCAACTCTCTTGTTTTCGGTGGCCACCAGTAATCTAGTGTATGCTGGGTCTTGTCATTGCTCTGATTTAAGTGAGACAGAAACTAGTCCCTCAGTCTTCTGAACAGCCAGAACATTGGATGCATATGTTAACTCCCTTCCCAGGAAGAAGCTGGGAGTTTGGGGCTTTCTTCACTCATTCCATGCTGATCTGTGGAGGAAAGACTATGGCAAATGAATATCTACTACTTTAAACTGTCACCTTTGTTCTCAGCTGCTTCCTAGCTGGCACCCTTTCCTGTCAGAGCTTAGATTCACCAAGACAGAAACTAGTCCCTTGAGCAGTATCCTGAAAAGTCTGAATATTGGACATATGGTTCAGTCTTTTCCTACCCAGAGAGAAGCTAGAAGCTGAGGAGATGGGAGAGAGACTCTAGTAGGTAAGTATCATCAATATTTTTTACCCACTTCAATGCAGCTGGTTTTTCTCCAAGGTTTTGCCCAATACAGCATTTGCCCAAGGTTTAAGAATTTCTTAGTTGGTGTCTGTATTCCTCACAAAGGGAATTAGTCCGTGTATTGTTGTTAAGTTAGTGTCTCCAGGTGGGAGAAGAGAGTAGGGCTTCCCATTCCACCATCTTGCCGATGTCACATTCTCATTGTTAGATTATTTTAAATAATAAATTTGTTCATTGTCAATGTGTCAAACATCGTTACTTCCATTTTCTTTTGGTTATGCTTTTGCTTAATGCTTTTAATGGAAGCACACTATTCTTTATAAAAGTATTCATTATAGAATACATTATAAATCCAAACAGAAAATAATTGTGTTCATTTATGCAGTTTTATGCTCCCTTTCATAAGAACCCTGGAATAGCTACCTAATGTTTAGACATAAAAATATATATCTTCCTTTTATTTAACTTTCTTTATTTATCTCTATAAATATCTCTATAAATGTGTCTCTCTAAATGCATAGAGTGGAAAATTGCATCCTATTGGATTGTTTCATAGATTTTTCAATATTAACAAACTATGGAGATATCTTGAAAAATGTTTTCAAGGGCTACAGAAAACACTATAAGTTTAATTTCCTTAACCTTCTTTCAATTGCAAAACAAAACAAAAATATTTTGACATAAAATAGGTTTTGATCATCACAGGACATTATTACCATTGCTTTATTCAACCAATATTCATTTGGATTTACCTACATACTTATCTTTTCTGTTACTTTTCATACACTTCCATTTCTGAGCTCTTACTAGGATCTTTTATTGGCAGAAGGTAGATGATCCCAGTAGGATCGCAGTAATTTTATTTTAATGTCCATGTCTAATAACTCAATTTCCTAGATTTGTCATGGGCCTGTTTCTATAATAGGTTTATCCTCTTGGTTTATATTAAATGTTGTATTTTTATAGCTTTTTTTTAAAGAAATTAAATGCTAGACACTGTATATTAAAAACTATAAAGGGGATTGGATGCTTTGTATGGTGTTATACCTCTCCTAAGTGGACTTGGTTTAGTTTCTAATAGGCAGGTAGGGTATGACAATAACTATTCAGATCACTGTAATTCAATTATGAATTCAAATGACTTGTCTGGGCTTCAATCTTCATGACAATTGCTCTATTTCACATTTACTTTTACTCCTAGAGTGTAGCCATTTTGAGTCACAACTAAATGCTTGGGGTCCTTTTCAGAGCCTATCTATACTGCTGAACTCGAAATTCCAAATTTTGCCTAACCCCTTGAGTCTCCTGAAAGTTCCGCTCAGCTATATGTTTTGGGATTTCAAATGCCTTGAGACGAAAAGTAATATCAAATTCTGGAGTCATTAGTCTGGACCTTTTCCCCTCAGTCTTGGTCCTAAAAATCTTTATTGACAAAATAACTCTTTAATGTTTTTATAAAGATTAAAAAAGTTACTTTCCCTAGATTTGATAGTTGCTCTTAGCAGGAAGTTTAGTCTAAAACAAACTATTCTAACATTGTCACTAACAGAAATTTTAATGGTCTCAGAGTAAAGATGTGTGGCATCTTTACTGTTGTCTGTGGAAAAGAATCTCTGCTTCTTATTTATTGTACTATGCCAATAAAAAAAGCAATCGTTTACTGTAAGAAGTCTGATAAAAAGCCATAGTCCTTGTAGATAATGTTAGATGGTGAGAATAATATACCCCAGTTTTGAAAATAAATTTATTCTCAGATCTAAATTTTGAAATTTGTAACTTAGGCGTGAGAATAGAATTAAGCAAGTCTAGTCTCAACAGACTGACCAATTTATGTCATAAAAATGTTACCAGTTCAGCCTGGGAGTAATTGCCACTCTTGCATTTTGAAGGTACGGTTATTTGTTAATAGAGACTAACTGAAAAGGTAGTCTGTGAATCAAGAGATATAGTTGCCCAAATCTTTCCAAGGTATTATAAACACTTAACTCACTGTATTATAGTCTTTCTGGTCAATACAAATATTTCTATTGCAGTTGAACCCTTACTGAGATTTCCTGTTGGTACTCTGAGTCCTCACAATGCCATTCTCCACCAATAAATTCTTTTAGTAACCTACGTTTCAGCCCCTTTTCCTCCTCCTCTTCCTCCCTCATTCTGCCAGCTCCAGCAGCTGAAGAGTTCCTATTTTTGCTGCGGTCTTATCAGGAGTATTCTCTGAGCTAATCTCATTTATCTGCTAGCCTCCATAAGTTAGTTGTAGGCTTTTCTCTGCTCAGGGCGTCTCCTATTTATTGTTAGTTTTTTTCTGGAATTTATTTAATTTATATTATTTTCTGTCATTTCAATAAATGTTGGTGGAAGGAAGGAGGTATAGTTACCAGTCTTCCATTTTGAATTCAAATCCTATTATAATGTAATTTGTAGGCATACAGCTTTTTTCCATGTAATTAAATTAATGTTTATCATTTCATAGTTCTTAGAAGAGAATTTAATTGAATTGTGAATGAATTTTACTTTGTAACTTATTGTTTTGTAACTTTGTAATTTATTGTTAGGTAAAATACTATACTTACGAATAAATAAACCTTTTACCAATTTATTCTACTAGCCAACATTTCTGAAGTAAAAGTATTTTTTTTTTTTTACTTTGGGAATAGATTATGGTTTTGTTTCAGGAATAAAGGAAGAACAAGCAATCTAAAACCCAGGAATTAGATTATACTCATAAAAGATTATTTTAGGAGGTTTATTGATCAAAAATTTTGTTAATTTATGAACTGAATGAACAGAAGGTGAAAGTTTAAACATACATTGACACAACGAAAATTTAAGCTTCGATATAAATATTATATTTTACTAAATTTCATATTTCCGGGATTGCACATTTCCTTTGTAAAACTTAAATTACACACTAAACACTGGCAATGACATTCTATTTTTAAAATAATGCTGCTTTTCTTTTTAAAGATGTAATATTAAGTGTTTCTATCTATTAGATAATTGGATTTCAGTTTCTACCTCTAGGCACAGGCAAGAGTTTGATACTTTTCCCCCAGTTTTCCTTAGAGAAGGTGCAGCTGTATGAAAAGTGATAACAAAAATAATAGTGCAGTGCTGGTTGGGAGGAAGCATTTTCTTTTTCAGAAACCAGTAAGAACAGAGAGTGATCCTATTTTTCACCTGAGGCAAATCACCATTACAGAACAGAAGAGTGCTCCTCTAGTAAGGGCAGCAGTGACGCAACTTTCTATCAGTGACCATTCAACGTTAGGAACAATACAAAATACTGGGGAGAGGCTAATTAAATTAATTCTGTGGAAAAGAGACAATATGACTCCATGCAATCAGGGTGCCTCAAGGGCTTTCCCTCTATTCTCCATCTCCAGCATCACCCAGCCTCTTCTCTTCAGTATCTCACTTACATACTTAATACCTGGTGTGTGACACCTGGTTCCTTTGGTGTTCTTGCTTAAGCTGCAGTGTGAATATTTGACTTGTTCTATGATTGATGAGTGCAGCAGGAAAGAAATGTAATTGCTTTGACTATGCGGCAGTAAATGGATACTTTCTTTGGAAATTCAACTTGCTTCATTTAGACCCAAACATGCCAAGCAGATGCAGATGATCAACTCACAGCATATGATACAAGCAAATATCTTTCTCTTTTATGTTCCGTTTTTAATGTAATAGCAAACTAACATCTGTTGTTCTGAGCATCACAAATCTGTTCTTTTCAATGTAAAGGTTTGCTGAGCATTGATATTTTGCAAAGAATAGTTTTTTGTGTGGCAATCTAACTGCACCCTATTTTAAGTCAAATTCAAATGTTTTTTGGAAAGGTCATTGTTGTGTATGTGTGACTTATTGAGCTGAACTAGTATGATAGATGTAATGATAGGTGTAAATAATTTTACCAAGTATTGTTCTTGAGGGTGGGTAAAGAAATAGAGAAGAAAGGTAATTGGTGTTTAAGGGCTAATACAGTATGAGCAACACCTCTCATATATTATTTAACACTGTTACTCTTTAAATATATATATTTTAATAGATCCAGATGGTACATGTGCAGGTTTGTTACATGGATATATTGTATCATGGTGAGGTTTGGGCTTCTAGTGTGTCCATCACCCAATAGTGAATATTATACCCAGTGGGTAATTTTTCAACTCTCACACCCCTGCCCCGCTTTTGGAGTCCCCAGTGTTTGTTACTTCCCTCTGTATGTTTGTTCTTTACAGAGCACTTTTGTTCCACATAAGAAATGCTACTCAATTCTCTAAGAAATTGATACCTGCTATTTATGGTAGTATTTGGTATATATCTGTGAGCCTTTTCCAACTCTCAAGATAGGCCCTTAAATATAATCTGTAATTGTATTAGAATCTTTCTCTGAACCAAAGACTTATAGGATTGCAAGTTTCTTTCTTAGTACAATAGGGAAATGTTAGATTAGATATAACAGGAAAAATAAAGAGTTTTTTAGACCACTTTAACATAAACAATGTTACTTTTAAGGGTAAGTTAGCTCATGTGTTTACACAGTGACATAAATACATCTAAATTTTTGCATAAGGTACACATGTTGATTTGTTTTTCTGATGGAAAAATCTTAGTTGCGTTGCATGTCTCCACATTTAGTTGGCATTAACATTGTTTTGCAAAAAGGACAAAGTGAAATAGTATGGCTTGAGGCTATGTAGCATCACATTTAGAAAATTCAATTCAATATGCATCTTCTGCATCATCCCTATACTACCTTTTAAAAAAATCAACATTTAGGCCAGGAGCGGTGGCTCATGCCTGTAATCCCAGCACTTTGGGAGACTGAGGCGGGCAGATCACCCGAGGTTGGGAGTTCGAGACCAGCCTGACCAACATGAAGAAACCCCGTTTCTACTAAAAATACAAAATTAGCTGGGTGTGGTGGCACATGCCTGTAATCCCAGCTACGTGGGAGGCTGAGGCAGGAGAATCACTTGAACCCAGGAGGCAGAGGTTGCAGTGAGCCAAGATTGCGCCACTGCACTGCAGCCTGGGCAACAAGAGCAAAACTCCGTTTCAAAAAAAAAAAAAAAAAACAAAATTTATTTTCAACACAAAATGAATACATATAAAATAAAACAATAACAACAATAGCCACTATTATTATTGATTCCAATGTTTTATATTAACTGAAAGCTTTCACATTTTGAAACCCATTTAAGGCAAGACATTATTTTAAGGGAACAATAAATGTTACATTTTAAATTTATTGAAAAGAAAACATTATTACTCAAAATATTTTTTTTAAATAGGATCTCTCATTAGTTATAATGCCCAAAGCTGTGGCTTTGAGTATTATGTCCTGCTGTCAGTCCACCTTTCAACTCTATAATTCAATAGCTTTTTTTGTTGTTAAAAATTCTCTTTTATCTAATAGCTCATGTGCAGGTACATATGTGTGTATGTACTCATAAGCTCAGGAGAATTGTAAACTATGAGCTTTATAAAGAATTTGGAAGATTAACCTAAACAAGAAAGAGTTGAAAGCTTGAAATTTTCATCTTTTGATTTAATCTACAAAAATGAAGCACCTGTTATGCTGTAGTATAAAATAATAACATAAAAAAAGTCAAGAATGTGGTACTGTATTGCTGAGGTTTCCAAAGCTATCAAGCATTCTTATTAAGAATGATTGGACCTATCAAAATACAAAAGAGCAGCTGGGGACATTTGAAGTGATTATTTATATTTTGTGCTACCCTGGTCAGAGACGTGAGCAGCAACATACAATAATAAAACAATGTTTAAATCAAGCCACAATGAAAGACATGATAGTAAAAAGTGGGTATCTTGATACAATTAAAGATACAATTGTTTGGATGAAGTATTTATATTTCTAGTTAATAGGAATTAAAAAGTAGAAATAACGCAACACTTAGATCACTTTTGTTTATATTAAATTTGAAATATGTAATTTTACAATGATTTATGTTTTAAAGATGTCCCACAGTTGAACATAGAAACCGTAGCCTTATATAAATTAATATTTATTTAATTGAAAAGTGTTCTGTTTGAGCAGAAAATAATCTTCGTCTGGAGTAAATAACTCATGGGGGGAAGGGGAAGAGGAGGGGACAGAAGAATCTCTAAGTTAAGTTTTAAAGTTACTTATTATCCATGGGTAGTGGCAGAAATTAATGCCTCTATGGTAATTCAGACTGAAGAACACATCAGGTTCCTAGAAGATACCTCTGTTCATTCTTTTAAAAATGCAAGACCAAACTTAACAAAATATCGGAAAGAATATTTTCCATTAGGACACCCCGTCCCATTTCTGTTTTTAATTGTTTGGTATGTTGGGAATGCAAGTTATTGTTTAGAATTATATGACCATTTAATAAGTATTTCCATAGCTATTTTGAAGTGTTGTGCAGATATTTTCTTTTAAATGTGAACTGAATATTTTATATAATCATATTAGCCCTAACTCTCCTTTTATAAATGACAAACAAAAAAGAGTAATTGGAAACTCCTGAAATATCGAGTTATTATATACAGTTAACATTTGAGTTGCCAAAACTTAAGCTACAGTGTACTTAACAATGAGGTTTTATACACCTGATTTCAGAACACAGTATGTTATCAATTATCTTGAATGGTTCATACTTGGAATTATTGCTTCCATTGTCCAATTAATTGGTGTTATTATAGCATAATCGTGTGGGGTATAATTATTTTATGAACTATGAAATAGAAGATGAAGATAAACAGAAAATGGCTTTTGAATTTTTCAGCATTCTCTTTACTTCTATTAATTGTTGTCTTCATTTGGAATCTAAAAGCATCAGAGTGTGTATGAATCATTCTGTAGTCCAGAGGTTTTTACATTCTCTTTATCATGGCATAGAATACATCTGACTGATGTGTTTGTAAACTGGGGTTGAGGCCAGTTCTCCAGGGCAGTACCTATATTGTCAACCCTATTTCTTTCCTCATTAAAGAAAGCAAATTGAATGCAACCAAGGAAAGGTGATGTATAAGAGTAACCTTGAATCATGCTAAGACGATGTTTTATAGTAAAGTGAATTATCTCTTGAATTTTGAAGCTTTTAGTGTTATTAGAAACAAATTATTTATGACATTCTATTTCATTATGGTACTGGATGAGAGCTACTGAAAAAATTGTCGGTGGTTTTTCCTTTAACATTGTTATGTCACTTTTTATTCTAGGCTGATATGGTTTGACAGTAGTATATCTTCTAATTTAAAATAATGGTCAGATACACATTTGGAATGACCTGGTTGGCAAGAATATGCTGCTGTCAGAATACTTCAGCTGAAAGATATCCTTTTATAGTCCATTTAATTCAATGCCGTTCTTCTTTTCTGAAGGATTCCCAAGATTCCTCCAAAACTGAACATGCATCTAAAAGATCAGTGATTCACAGAAACAATTCAAATGTTACTACATTTATAGAGTAACTGCAATTGAGTTGTAAATATTTTTTAGTTATACAGACATCTTGACCTTAGGAGGGTCATAGTCTATTATAAGTAAATATAATATAAGGAAGGCATGGCATGAAGTGTGCTGCAGATAATTTTTTTTTTTTTTTTCTGACAGAGTCTCACTCCGTTGCCCAGCCTGGAGTGCAGTGGTATAATCTCGGCTCACTGCAGCCTCCACCTCCCAGGTTCAAGTGATTCTCCTGCCTCAGCCTTCCAAGTAGCTGGAATTACAGGTGCCTGCCACCACACCTGGCTAATTTTTATATTTTTAGTAGAGATGGGGTTTCACCATGTTAGCCAGGCTGGTCTTAAACTCCTGACCTCAGGTGATCCGCCCTCTTCAGCCTCCCAAAGTGCTGGGATTACAGGCATGAGCCACAGCACCTGGCCCAGATAATTATTGTATTAAATATTATCGTATTTAATAATTACTTTTCTCCCATGTACATTTTTTTTTACAAAAAATCAGAATACAAAATAGACTGCTAGCCAGACTAATAAAGAAGAAAAGAGAGAGGAGTCAAATGGACAAAATAAAAAATGATAAAGGGCATATCACCACTAATTTCTCAGAAATACAAACTACCATCAGAGCATACTATAAACACTTCTATGCAAATAAACTGGAAAATCTAGAAGACATGGATAAATTCCAGGACATATATACTCCCCCAAGACTAAACCAGGAAGAAGTCAAATCCCTGAATAGACCAATAACAAGTTCTGAAATTGAGGCAGTAATTAATAACCTACCAACCAAAAAAAGCTGAGGACCAGACAGATTCACAGCTGAATTATCCCAGAAGTACAAAGAGGAGCTGCTACCATTTCTTCTGAAACTAGTCCAAAAATAAAAAAAGAGGGATTCATCTCTAACTCATTTCATGAAGACAGCATCATCCTGATACCAAAACCTGGTAGACACACAACAAAACAAGAAACTTTCAGGCCAATATTCCCTGATGAACACTGATGCAAAAATCCTCAGTAAAATGCTAGCAAACTGAATCCATAGCACATCAAAAAGCTTATCTACCATGATCAGGTTGGCTTCATCCCTGAATGCAAGGCTGGTTCAATATATGCAAATCAATAAATGTAATCCATTACATAAACAGAACCAACGACAAAAACCACATGATTATCTCAATACATGCAGAGAAGGCCTTCAATAATTTCAACACCCCTTCATGCTGAAAACTCTAAACAAACTAGGTATTGATGGAACATATCTCAAAATAATAGGAGCTATTTATGTCAAACCCATAGCCAATATCATACTGAATGGGTAAAAGCTGGAAACATTCCCTTTGAAAACTGGCACAAGACAAGGGTGGCGTCTCTCACCACTCCTATTCAACATAGTATTGGAAGTTCTGGCCAAGGCTATCAGGCAAAAGAAAGAAATAAAGGGTATTTGAATAGGAAGAGAAGAAGTCAAATTGTCTCTGTTTGAAGATGACACGATTGTGTATTTAGAAAACCGCATTGTCTCAGCCCAAAAACTCCTTAAGCTCATAATCAACTTCAGCAAAACCTCAGGATACAAAATAAATGTGCAAAAATCACAGGCATTTCTATACACCAATAATAGATAAGCAGAGAGCCAAATCATGAGTGAACTCCCATTCACAATTGCTACAAAGAGAAGAACATACCTGGGAACACAACTTACAAGGGACATGAAGGACCTCTTCAAGGAGAACTACAAACCACTGCTCAAGGAAATAAGAGAGGACACAAACAAATGGAAAAACATTTCATGCTCATGGATAGGAAGAATCAATATTGTGAAAATGGCCATACTGCCCAAAGTAATTTATAGATTCAATGCTATTCTCATCAAGCTACCACTGACTTTCTTCACAGAATTAGAAAAAAACTACTTTAAATTTCATATGGGACCAAAATGAGCCTGTATAGCCAAGACAATCCTAAGCAAAAAGAACAAAGCTGGAGGCATCAGGCTACCTGTCTTCAAACTACACTACAAGCCTACAGTAACCAAAACAGCATGGTACTGGTACCAAAACTGATATATAGACCAATGGAACAGAACAGAGGCCTTAAAAATAGCACCACGTATCTACAGCCATCTGATCTTCAACAAACTTGACAAAAAAGAAAAGCAATGGGGAAAGGATACCCTATTTAATAAACGGTACTAGAAAAAGTGACTAGCCATATGCAGAAAACAGAAACTGGATCCCTTCCTTACACCTTATACAAAAATTAACTAAAGATGGATTAAAGACTTAATCATAAAACCATAAAAACCATAGAAGAAAACCTAGGCAATGCCATTCAGGACATAGCCATGGGCAAAGACTTCATGACTAAAACACCAAAATCAGTTGCAACAAAAACCAGATTTGACAAATGGGATCTAATTAAACTAACAAGCTCCTGCAAAGCAAAAGAAACTCTCATCAGAGTGAACAGGCAGTCTACAGAATGGGAGAAGATTTTTGGAATCTAACCAACTGACAAAGGTCTAATATCCAGAATTTACAAGGAACTTAAACAAATTCACAAGAAAAAAACCAAACAACCCCATCAAAAAGTAGACAAAGGATATGAACTTCTCAAAAGAAGAAAAATTTTGTGACCAACGAACATATGAAAAAAAAAGCTTATCATCACTGATCACTAGAGAAATGCAAATCAAAACCATAATGAGATACCATCTCATGCTAGTTAGAATGGCAATCATTAAAAAGTCAGGTAACAACATATGCTCGTGAGGCTATGGAGAAATAGGATTGCTTTTACACTGTTGAGGAAGTGTAAATTAGTTCAACCATTGTGGAAGACAGTGTGGCGATTCTTCAAGGATCTAGAACAAGAAATACCATTTGACCCAGCAATCCCATTACTGGGTATATACCTAAAGGATTATAAATCATTCTACTATAAAGACACATGCCACACATATGTTTATTACGGCTCTATTTACAATAACAAAGATTTGGAACCAACATAAGTGCCCATTAATGATAGACTGGATAAGGAAAATGGGCACATAATACACCATACAATACTATGCAGCCATAAAAAAGAATGAATTCATGTCCTTTGCAGGGACATGGATGAAACTGGAAACCATCATTCTCTGCAAACTAACACAGGAACAGAAAACCAAACACTGCATATTCTCACTCATAAGTGGGAGTTGAATAATGAGAACTCATGGACATAGGGAAACATCACACATCAGGGCCTGTCAGAGGGTCAGGGGCAAAGGGAAGGAGAGCATTAGGACAAATACCTAATGCATGAGAGGCTTGAAACCTACCTAGATGATGGGTTGATGGGTGCAGCAAACCACCACGGCAGAGGTATATGTATGTAACAAACCTGCACGTTCTGCACATGTATCCCAGAAGTAAAATAAAAATACAAGTAAAATAATAGGTTTATAATGGTATATTATTATTTTTTAAATTTTTGTCTCCTGAAAGTTGAAGATGTTGAACATGTTTCAGTATGATTATTTGACATATGTATGTGCTCTTAGGTGTAGTAGTATCTTGTATTAGTCCATTTTCATGCTACTGATAAAGACATACCCAAGACTGGGCAATTCACAAGAGAGGAGGTTTAATTGGACTTACAGTTCCACATTGCTGGGGAAAGCTCATAATCATGGTGGAAGGCAAGGAGGAGCAAGTCACATCTTACATAGATGGCGGCAGGCAAAGAGAGGAGTGCCTGTGCAGGGAAACTCCCCTTTTTATAACCATCAGATGTCATGAGACTTATTCACTATCACAAGAACAGCATGGGAAAGACCTGCCTCCATGTTTCAATTTCCTCCCACCAGGTCTCTCTCATAACTTGTAGAAATTCAAGATGAGATTTGGTTGGGGACCCAGCCAAACCATATCATTCTGCCCCAGCCCCTCCAAAATCTCACATCCTCACATTTTAAAATGAATCATGCCTTCCCAAAAGTCCCTCAAAGTCTTAACTTATTTCAGCATTAACTCAAAACCCCACAGTCCAAAGTCTCATTCAAGATGAGGCAAGTCCCTTTCTCCTGTGAATCTAAAATCAAAAGCAGGTTACTTACTTCCTGGATACAATGAGTGAACAGGCATTAGGTAAATCCATTCCAAATGGGAGAATTTGGCCAAAACAAAGGGGCTACAGTCCTCTTGCAAGTCCAAAATCCAGAGGGGCAGTCAAATCTTAAAGCTCCAAAATGATCTCTTTTGACTCAATGTCTCACATCCAGGTCATTTTGATGCAAGAGATGGGTTCCCATGGTCTTCGGCAGCTCCACCCCTGTGGCAGTCAAGAGGGTGCAGCCTCCCTCTTGACTGCTTTCACAGACCAGCATTGAGTGTCTGTGGCTTTTCCAGGAGCACGGGGCAAGCTGTCACTAGATGGTCTGGAGGATGGTGGCCCTCTTCTCACAGTTTCACTAAGCAGTACCCCAGTAGGGACTCTGTCAGGGCTCTGACCCCACAGTTCCCATCTGCACTGCCCTAGCAGAGGTTCTCCATGAGGGCCCTGTCCCTGTGCATACTTCCGCCTGGACATCCAGGCATGTCCATACATCCTCTGAAATCAAGGCAGAGGTTCTCAAACTTCAGTCCTTGACTTCTGTGCACCCACAGGCTCAACACCATGTAGAAGCTGCCAAGGCTTGAGGTTTGCACCCTCTGAAGCCATGGACTGAGCTCTACGTTGGCCCCTTTCAGCCATGGATGGAGCAGCTGGGACACAGGGCACTAAGTCCCTGGGCTGCGCATAGCACAGCAACCCTGGGCCTGGCCCATGAAACCGCTTTTTCCTCCTAGGCTTCCGGGTCTATGATGGGAGGAGCTGCTATGAAGAATCTCTGACATGGCCTGGAGACATTTTTCCTACTGTCTTGGGGACTAACATTTGGCTCCTTATTGCTTGTACAAGTTTCTGCAGCCCGCTTGAATTTCTCCTCAGAAAATGGGATTTTCTTTTCTATCACACTCTCAGGCTGCAGTTTTTTCAAACTTTTATGCTCTGTTCCCCTTATAAAACTGAATACCTTTAACAGCATCCAAGTCACATTTTGAATGCTTTGCTGTTTAGAAATTTCTTTCAAGAGATACCCTAAATCATCTCTCTCAAGTTCAAAGTTCCACAAATCTCTAAGTAAAGGACAAAATGCCACCAGTCTCTTTGCTGAAACATAACAAGATTCACCTTTGCTCCAGTTCCCGACATGTTCCTCATCTCCACCTGGGACCACCTCATTTGGACCTTATTGTCTATATTGCTATCAGGCTTTTGCTCAAAGCCATTCAGCAAGTCCTTAGGAAGTTCCAAACTTTTCCATATTTTCCTGTCTTCTTCTGAGCCCTCCAAACTATTCCAACATCTGTCTGTTAACCAGTTCCAAAGTCTTTTCCACATGTTTGGGTCTCTTTTCAGCAGTGTCCCACTCTACTGGTACCAATTTATTGTATTAGTCCATTTTCATGCTGCTGATAAAGACATACCCAAGACTGGGCAATTTACAAACGAAAGAGGATTAATTGGACTTAAAGTTCCACATGGCTGGGGAAGCCTCACAATCATGGTGGAAGGCAAAAAGGAACAGGTCACATCTTACGTGGATGGCAGCAAGCAAAGAGAAAAGCACTTGTGCAGGGAAACTCCTCTTTTTATAACCATCGGATCTCATGAGACTTATTCATTATCATGGGAACAGCACGGGAAAGACCTGCTCCCATGATTCAATTACCTCCCACTGGGTCCCTCCCACAACACATGGGAATTCAAGATGAGATTTGGGTGAGGACACAACCAAATCGTATCATATCTTTGCAGGTATTTTGTTCATTTTAAGATTATTATGTTTTATTGTAGAATTTAAAACTTCTTTGTATATTTTGTATACATATATAATTTTGTGTATTTTGAATAAAATTTCTTACACATGTTTTTTACATAAATTTTATAATTTTGCATTTTGTATTTATGTCTATGGTTTCTTTTTATTTATGTGTAAGTTGTAAGGTGTACGTAGTTTATATTTTTTCATTGAACATCCAATTGTTCTAGTACCATTTGTTAAAATGGTTACTCTTTCTCCCTTGAATTCCTTTGCATTCTTTTAAAAACACAATTGACAATCTTTGTCAATTGACTATTCCTGGGCTATCTCTTCTGTTCTATCAATCTTTAAGTATATTCTTTTACCAATATCATACTGTCTTGATTACTATAGTTTCTAGTAAGGTTTGAAATTAGGTGGTGTGATTCCTCCAACTTTCTTCTTCTTCAAGATTGTGTTGTGGCTCTTCTAGGGCTTTTTGCCCTTCATATAAACTTCAGAATCAGTTTGTTGAAATCTACCAAGCAGCTTGCTGTGATTTTGATTGCAATTGCATTGAAACCATAAAGTCAAGCCAGAAAAATCTGATATATGAACAATATTAAGACTTTCAATATATGAATAGGGAATATTTCTTTGAACTTTACGTGACGCCTGGCATCCATGTGTTTAAGGTCTGTGTCTGTCTCACCCCCTGCAGTAGATTCCTACATCAGTGGTCCCAGTGAAGCTTGTCTTTTGGTATTCATAGCTGTTTAGAAGTCCCCAAGACCAACCTCGGTTTCAATAATTTCTTAAAAGGACTGACAAGACTTTAATAAGTGGTTATACTCATGGTTATAGCTTATTACTGTGAGAGGACATAAATTCAAATAAGCAAAGAAAAAAAGATGCATGAGGAAATGTCTAAAAAATACCATGGACAAACTTTGAGATGTCCTCTCCCAGTGAAGTGGTGTGGTCATGCTTATTTCTTTCATAAACAACGTGTGAGTGGCAACACATAGGAAGTTTTGTCAGCCAGGGTAATGACTCTGAGCCTTGCATCCAGAATTTATTGGGAGTCACTGCATGCCTGTGCAACTGAGCTCAGCACTGATTCCAGCCTCCCAAAGCAGAAACAGGCATTCACCATAAATTACATTTGTTAGCATGAACTATATGATAAAATTGGTACAGGATGGCCCATTACCTCAGGCATACAAAAGCCTTAATGACATTCACCATAAATGACATTTTTAGCATAAATTATCTCATCAAAGTGGTATGCTATAGTGTAAGGCCTCAGGCATACAAAAACACTCATATCAGGCAGAATATTCCAAGGGCTCAGAGCTCTTTTTCCAAAAACCAATCCTGAGGAAAACTATTTCTTGGAAATGTGTAGGTTTTTGAGATCCAGGCCTGTGAGTTGACTCTTTTCTGCACAACACCTTTGTGTATATCCTGCCCATATTGAGTCTGTGCTTGGCCTTGTAACTTGTTTGGGTCAATGGGACATTGGTAACTGAGACATTAGCAGTGGTCTTGATATGTGTTTTGCTTGCTTTCTTGGAATGCTGCTGCCAAGTAAAGAAGCCTTGTCTACCCTCCTGGAGGATAAATGCATGAAGGAAAGTTTCAGTAATTTCACATATCCAAGCTGAGTAAAGTCAACCCATCAACTTATGAGAAATAATGACTTGTTTTTGTTTTAAGCACTAAGTTTCAGAGTAGTTTCCTATACAGCAAAAATGCCTGACACAAAAATTGGTTCTAGAAGTTGGATCAACCCCAGAAGAGAGTTAATTGATTGGACTGAGTCTACTCTATCTTTGAAGAAGAAGAATAAGGTAAAAATGTTGACATCAGAGGACAGTAATAATACTGTCTCAGGACAGAAAAAAATACAAGAACAAACTAAAGTATATTAAAATATAGGCCAGACAGTGGGTAGTGGTGTATTGTTTGTGAGGAGGGTACAAATACGGAGGAGTATGCATGTTTGTAGAGTGGATTCTATAAAAGTCTGGGGAAAAAGTGAAATAAATTAAAACAATATATCCAACTTAAGATGAAGAAAAATTATAAGTAAAAATCTGAGACAAAAAAGCATAAAATAAGATGGTCAAAATAATCCAACTATATTAGTAATGATGATATTAATATGTAATTAGACTAAATGCTCCAGTTAAAAGGCACATGGATAAAAATCAAAACCCACCTACATGCTGTTACTATAAAGAGGTGTAAAAATTGGGAATATTAAAAGATTCAAAATAAAATGATTAAAAATATGGCCAGGCAAGTAAAACCAGAAAAGCTGATATTTACCTGAATGTAGTACAAAATAAACTTTGAGGCAAAAGGCATTGCTGCAGATAAAAAACATGCCTATATAATGACAAAAGGTTAAATTTACCAGAAAGCTATATCAATTCCAAGGTGAGCATACCTGATAACATAGCTTTAAGAAATATGAAGAAACATGACAGAATTAAAGAGAAATAAACAAATCCACTGTCATAGTTTGAAAATTTAACTAGCCTTTCTCAGAACCTTATAAAGCAAGAAACCACTAGATTATTTCCAATATCATCTCGATTTATAATCACAATAAGTTTTCCCTTTTGGAATTAAATAGCAATTTATTTCATTTATATGGATAAATAAATACCCACAAATCGGTTTTGAAAAACTGTTTAAAAAAAGGAGAACTGAGAAGAAATACTTGCTGTAGCAGATACTGAAACAACATTCTCTAAGGCCATTTTACTGAACTCATTCTAATAACTTTATATGATCAGAGTAATATAGTAGAAGTTACAAAATTAAATATGAAAAATAAAATGTCAAAAATATGAGAGTTCAATTTAAAAGGAAAATAATTGACTAGTTAATAAATGATGCTGATACAACTGACCATCATAAAGAGAATTAAAATGGAAACTTTCTATTCAAGCTGGAGTTGAAATAAAGAACAGTTTAGCCAAGACTAAAAAATCTAGAAACTATAAAGAAAAGAAAACATGTTTAACCACACGCTATTTAAAAAATGCTTTAGATTTCAAAAGGTAACATAAAATAGTTTATATTATAAATATGAAAAAATGTTTGCACATGATGAGAAAAGCTTAGCATTCTATAATAAACAAAGAGCTCATATAAATTGACATAAAATACAACTCATCTCTCTGTTCTCAAAAAAAGCAAAGGATATAAGTAGAAAATTTACAAATGGTAAAGAAAAAAGAAATCATATTACAGGATGCTCAAATTCAGCCACAGTAATGCAAATCAAAACATCGGTAAGATATGATTTTTAACACATCAGACTCCAAAATCTGGATGAGGATATTAATACTTACTTCTATGGGCGTCTGGGGTAAAGAAAATTCCAATATTTTGCTGGTGGATATTTAAAATGTTACAAGGCTTTTGGAAACACTCAATATGTATTAAATGCCAATTTTTCAAAGGATATACCACTAATTATTATATGTATGATAATTTTAACTATAAAAAGAAATCTGCAGGCCAAGACAGTCCGATTGCTTGAGCCTGGGAGTTCAAGATCGGCCTGGGTAACATGGCGAGAGACTGTACAAAAAAGTCAAAAAAATTAGCTAGGTGTGGTGGTGCGATCCTGTGGTCCCAGCTACTTGGGAGGCTGAGGCGGGAGGATCACAGCAGCCTGGGACCTTGAGGATGCAGTGAGTTGCACCACTGAACTCCACCCTGGGGAACAGAGTCAGACTCTGGAAAAAAAAATCCTATGAGATTTTGTAGAGTCTATTGATGAAAATTTACCCTGGGGGTGGATGACCACCACCCACTTATGCCTAGTGTTCCATTATTGGAATGCTAAGCATGTGGGAATTACTTATATCCTACTGCTCAAGGTCATCACCAAGGTCTAATTGCAAAAATTCAAAAAATTGCAACCTCAGACATACATGGGTTAAGGGAAGAAATCACAAGATAAAAGACCTCTTCTGCCTTATCCTCCATTGCCACCACCGTGGCCTTTGCACATATACAACTTAGTTTTACTCATGAGCACCTTTTACTTCTTTATGCCCCATACATACTGCTTTGGCCTATAATAATTTTCATTCTTGCCTTGACTGGCTTCAAAATTTGGTTTAATGACCATCACCTTTTGAGTAATTTTCCTGATTTAATAACATCATAGCAATCTTAACAGTATTCTACAATCAATTATTTAATTGAATTGATGTTTTGCACTATATCCTAAACTCAAGGACAGTGATCATGCATTCTTTTTCTTTGTCTATCCAATGCCTAAAGCATTTTTAATATACATACTATGTATTCGATAAGTTCTTATTTCAACAGAGCCAGGATGCCTTTGGAAGCTAACGGTGTAGTTGATCATTATGTTCCCAGTTCTAAACATGATGTCTTATGCGTATAGAAGCTTGATATATATTTATTGAATAAATTTTTAAATGAGTGTACTAGAACAGATGGCTAATTTCCAATAAAAGTAATATCTATAGCAAAATGCTTTCTAAGGGGTCTTCAGTAGCTTCTAAGCCAAAACAACTCACTCTAAATAGCATTTTTAACCTAGTCAGTTCTTAGAAAGAAGGAAGATGTCCACATTATACTCCTGAAGGTAAAAGTAGTTGCATGGGCATCTACTTTTTTAAAAAGTTCAGTGTGGCTTCCAAAACACACTGAATAAGCACACATGCCTTAGTTGTATGAAATAAAAACTAACTCTGGCAATCTTATTTTAAAAATTTTAAAAGTGATTTTATTTAAAAGATATTAGAGATCATATAATGTGTGAGAGCACTGAGAGTATACAGAAAAGGATTCTGTAAGGTCTGAAGGGTCAGGCAACAGAAACTGTAGCAAGTATATTACAGAACAAGAACAGGAAGTTTTGTGTGTGACTTATAGCGGTCATGCATCTGACCTCTAACTATTTCCAAGATTTGCGTCCCATCTTTTGCAATAAAAGTCTCCTAATCTTTGCGAGGCTGAAGGGGGTGGATCATTGGAGGTCAGGAGTTTAAGACCAGCCTGGCGAACATGGTGAAAACCCGTCTCTACTAAAAATACAAAAAAATGAGCTGGGCGTGGTGGTGCACTCCTGTAATCCCAGATACTCAGGAGGCTGAGGCATGAGAATCGCTTGAACCCAGGAGTCAGAAGTTGCAGTGAACCGAGATCATGCACTGCACTCCAGCCTGAGTGACAGAGTGAGACCCTGTCTTCCAAAAAAAAAAAAAAAAGTCTCCTAATCTTCAACAGGACAGTGAGGTGGAGAATCTGGCTTCTGCAATAGTGAGAGGTGATCATTTCCACCCATTCATACTCCAAGGGTGATCAGCGTGTCAAGGGGAAGGGATGGTTTGAACACTAAAGAGCCAAAAATGGGAAATATGTCCATTATAGAAGTGGATAATCAGTGGTAGTATCCCTCCATGAGATCATGTCATCCCTCTAAACCTAAAATTGAATTGGAATAAGTCAGGAAATGATAATGATGTTTCAAAAAAGGAATCCAACCTTGCTCATAAAACAGTAGTATGACACATGTTGTCAATATAATGTGTTCCCTTCTTGGACTTGATGGGAACATCAAAGATGTGAATGTAGAATGCAAGGAAATATTATAATAAAATGTAAGCCTCAGGTAACTATAATTTTAAAATGTTTTGTGATGAATATTTCACACAGCCATTACTATATATTAGGATAGTGTCTCTTTTAGGTATCAAAGTTAAGCCACATTATAAATTTTAATGAGATTGTTAAAGAAAAGGAAACATTTAAGAGAGGCACTGAGTAGGGTTTGGATTTCCTGGGTGTATATGGTGGGAGTGGCAGTGCTAATTTATCACGCCTTTAGTCGTTGCAGAAATACATGAAGCAGGCTGGAGACAGGTATTTAATGTAATTTTCTGTATACATCTTGTATCTAACAATATATAAAAATACAAAGCAAAGAAAAAAGACGTTTTCAGTTTCTTTTTCTTTTTTTATTTTCTTTCAGAAATATCTTGTTTCTTAGGTTATTTCATAAACTGAATCCAGAAACTTTTTACAAATTTATTTGTTTGTTAAAAAAAACTATATGTATTCATTGGGTATAACATGATATTTTGAACTATATGTAGATCGTAGAATAGTCAAATCTAGCTAATTAATAAATGCATTACATCACATAGTTATCAATTTTGTGGTGAAAACACAACATCCACTCTTAGCATTTTTCAAGAACACAATATATCATTATTAACTATATTCACCCTGTAGCACATTAGATCTCTTAAGCTTGTTCCACTTATCTTACTATAAATATGTATACTTTGTCCGACATCCCCCCAACCTGTCTCCCCCAAAACCACCCCAGCCTCTGGGAACCATCATTCTACTCTCTATCTCTATGAGATCACCTTCTTCAGATTCCAAATATATGTGAGATCATGTAGTGTTTGTCTTTAACTTAGAGAATTCTGTGGTGCCTTTGGATTGAAAGGAAAAGAAACCTCAGGTGGGAGAATTTCACAGAGATAATTTTGCAAAGTTATGGTCTAATTAAAATGGAAATTTCCAGTGGCCAAATGGAAAGTCTAGAAATAAAGGAATATGATTTTAGAAATAGAATAATTATTAAATGCACTTAAAAGCAAACTAAAAACAGCAAATGAAAAGATCAGCATAGAGCCAACATATTTTTGTACATGAATAATACATGAAAAAAACATGTCAGATGAGCAAGTAACTATCAAGGGAAATGTGACAAAGTTGTTCCAGAACATTGTAGAGAATTATATGATCAGGTATTAATATATTCAGAGATCATATTAATGGGATGTGGAATCATCACTAAATTCTGAAATACATTTACCTCCCAGCTTGTGATAATGGAAAAAATTGATGTTTTTCTGTATCCAGAGTTATGAGACTAATATATGGAGTGCAAAACTTCTTATGGTTAGAGTGTCAGAGAGGTGTACTGGTATTACCATATATCCGTGCTAATAAGGGTAAAGAGGAAATAAGTTTTGTCATTGTATAGAGATTATATAACTTTGAAAGTGTGTCTCACTGTGATTTCTGGAGCCTCTTAACTTTCATCCTAAATGGAGAACATGGTTTGTGATATGATGTTCCTGGAGTTGTTTGCAAATTTAGTTGATGAGATTATTTCTGACAGAAGCAAATCAACCCAAGAGAATCAGCTCTTAAAGATCTTAGGTTTTCTGATATTAGTGTAAATTATACTTTTGACAAGTCATCATCATGTGTGGATAGACACTTGATGCAGAACTGTTATATTTCAGAATATATTAGACATAGATCAAGTGTTCTATTAATTTTTAAATTTATTCTATCCCAGGATACATTTCTGTAAAATGTATATCAGAATAATTCTTGTGATCTGGTATAAATATAAATAACCCATGTGTGCATTTTGATAAATTCATTATAAGCCTCATTTAGTGACAGCAATTGTTGAGAGTGAAGTCTCCTTGAATGAGGAAATAATTTGTTCTAAGACTTAAGAATTAATCCTTCTATCCATATCTTTGGTCACTCAAAGGAGGCAGAGAAATAATTGAAGATTTTAATATTTAAAAAATAAATATCACATAGATTGACTCTAAAACCTTTAAAACATGTTTCAGTATCAGTTCACAAAGACAATATACTCAATAGGAAAATAGCTTTATAGGGATAAAATGAAGTCATGAGATTCTCACTCTCAGCCCAGCATCCCAAAATGGCATGACGAACTTCAAAATAATAAGTTTTTAAAACTTTTTTGAGATAATACCCAGAGGAGCTGAGATCCAGGAAGTATGGAGCCTTTTATAGGAAAGGAAAGCATGACAACCACTTTTATCTTTGGCAGAACTGTCAAAAGAGGAGGAATACACCATGGACCAGGAAAGGAAAAACTGATCAAAATTATAATCAACTGCTAATGACAATATGTGGGCTCATGTGATAGATTAGACTGTAGTCACAGAGAAAATTTCCATCCTCTGATCATTCTTTCTTGTGGGTCTTTACTGATAACCAAACGAAGGAGACAGAGAAGGAGAGATGAATAGGTACAAGAGAGCTACCATCCTACATCAAGGAGGAGAAAGACAGGAGAGTTCACAGAGATCCCCAGAGACATCTAGATACTGACCTAGCTACCAAACACTAGGGGGAAGGGAGAATAGCTAAGAGAAACCCTTTTGAGTTACTTCAGACCGAGTATAGGGCTGTTGCCTCACAAGACTCAGCTTATATGGGAAGACTGTAAGACTCAGAAAGTAAAAAGTATGAATGGAGAGCAAAAGTTATTTCTTTGCTATCCAACTATCAGGGAGCCAGGCTGGAACACAGGGAGAGAGTAACCAGAGCCGGCAGTTCAGCTTTAAAACACAGGCAGCGCTCTGGAATATTACAAGTACTTAGATCCAAGGCCCTAATAAGAGAAAAATCCTGATCCTGTATTAAGAGTATTTGAAGTTCATGGTGAGCTGAATTAAACTAAAATTTTATAAAACTCAGACACGGCTCCATTCTAGATCAGATTGACTTAGCTTCTCCCTATGGTGGCCTGATTTAAAAAAAAAACAAAAAAACAAAAAAACTCTGTTTCATTGTGGAGGAAATAATTATTTACTTCAGTCTCAACTGGACTTTAATAAAAATGTCTGGCATGTAAAAAAATTACAACATGAAAGAAAGGAAGAAAGAAAGTACAAAAGAAAGAAAGAATGAGAGAAATGGAGAGAAGAAAAAAGAAAGAAGAAAAAAGAGGGAAGAAAGGAAGGAAATGGTGACTAAAGGTCAAGAAAACTAATATTTAATAGAAACAGACTAACAGATGCCTCAGGTATTATAATTATCCAATAGGGTTGTTTAAATTGACTGTGATAAAAATGCTTAAGAATCTAGTGGAAAAGGTGGGAGAATTTCACACAGAGATAATTTTGCAAAGATATGGTCTAATTGAAATGGAAATTTCCAGTAGCCAAATGGAAAGGCTAGAAATAAAGAAATATGATTTTAGAAATAGAATAATTATTAAACGTGCTTAATAACAAACTAAAAACAGCTAATGAAACAATCAGTGAAATAGAAAACAGATTAATAGAAAGCATGCAAATTGAAGCATAAAGAAAGGAAAAAGGAATTGAAAATAAAATGCTCAGGATATATGAAGTGATAAAAATGGTTTAATATATACATTGCTAAAGTTGATAAGGCAAAAGAAATCTCTGAAGAGATAATAACTGAGACTTCTCAAAACTTAGTAAAAAATATCAAGCCATAGGTCCAAGAAACTCAGTAAATACCAGATAAAGCAAATACAAGCAAGCACTACTATAACAAAGCCACCTAAGCATATTATAGTCAAGCTGCTTAAAACTGCAGAGAGAGACCTCTAAACCAGCCAGAGGGAAAAAAGATATATTACATGCTTGGAAAAATGAAAGAAAATATAATGAAATTTCTTCAGAAATAATGAAGACCAGATGCCAATGAAATCATACCTTTAGAATACTGAAAGAAAAAGCTATGAATCTAAATTTTATATTTGACAAAAGTATACTTCAAAAATTGAGGAGAAATTAAGACATTCTCAGAGAGATGATACCTGAGAGTGTTCCTCAGCTCCATATAAGAAATGGTTTAAGAAGTTCTTTAGGCTAAAGGGGAATGATACCAGATGGGATTCCAGATTTCTAACAAGGAAAGAAGAGCATCAAAGTAACTACCTGCATAGGTCAATGTAAAAGACATTTTTAGTGCCTTTGTAAGTCTTTCTCTCTTCATCTCTCCTTTTCTCTGTGCGTATGTATACATGTGTAAGTATATTTATTCAAAAGACTATTGACTATTTAAGGCAAAACTAATAGGTCCTGTGGGGTTTATAGTATATGTAGTAGTAAAATGTAAGACAAAAGAGGCACAAAGGCAGGAGATGGATAATGAATGTTAGACTGCTTTATGGTTCTTACTCTGTTTGTAAAGTCATATAATATAATTTAAAAGTCCCCAGTAAGCCCACTGAGAAGGGGATTAGTGCACTGGATGTTCATCAGGAGTGCTCTTGAAATCCTCAACCATGCAATAGTGGGAGCTGAAACATGGTTAGAGGAAGAAATATTTGTGATGAAGAACAAGTAGAAGCCTCTGTCCACCCCTATGGGTGCTTTGGAGCTGGCATATTCCTTTTGATTTGTTCTGCATTGGCACCAGGGAGCCAGGCCTTTACACTCCTGTGTTGAACAGTCACTATATGTTGACTGCCCCTGGAAGAAGACACGAGCTTAGAACAGTCAGTTTTCTTTAGCAGAGGTAATCCCAATGATAACTGATGGCTCAGCACATCATACAGCTGCACTTCCAACAGCTGGGGTGGGGAGGCCTTCATTTCTGAAGGGGATCTGGGCAGTGTAACACAACATCCATGAAAGGATATAAGCATGTGTTAATACAGACAGGTAGAAATTAATGGAAGTATATATACCAGAGTCTTAATAGTGGTCACCTCAGGAGGTTGGGTTTGGGGCATGTAGGTGGACATATTAATTTTATCTTTGTATATTTTTCTATTATTTAATCTTTTATAAATATAACTTCTGAAAATACTCCTTAAGATTTGTACAGACATAAAATGGTATTTTAATTTCAAAATTCTTTTATATTTAATGCTGATTGCATTTCTTGAAAGACAATGGTTATTATTGTACCAGTCAGATTCTAAAGGATTGTAGGAATATTTGTTTATTGGATTTGAAAGATTTTTAATTTATATTCAGCACATCAATTTTTTCTCCTTTTTAAAGCTGTGAGTGGGAGAAAATACTATTCTTGCCACCTAGGTTGCCAACCAAGGATGAGTATCTTTGAGCAGAAAGGCAATTTGTAGTTTTTCTCATGTTGTGTTGGATATAAGAGTGCTTTCATGAAAGAAAGGGAGAAAAAGAAAGAGAGAGAAAGAGAAAAAAAAGAAAGAGGGAAAGAAGGAAAGGAAGGAAAGAAAGAAGGAAGGAAGGAAGGAAGGAAAGAAGGAAGGAAGGGAGGGAGGGAAAAGAAGGAAAGCTGACTACACTGTTAACCAGTAGTACATTTTCCTTGGCTCAAGGAAGTTCCTGATCATGTTCTCAATTCTTACTTGAATTCCATTTATAACTTTGTGCATTTTTTTAAATATCAGGAATTCTGAACTGAAAGACTGTAAAGGTTCATGGAGAAAACTAGTCATAGTGCAAGGAGGATAACTGAAACAGATACCAAGAAGACATAATGTTTTCCTCTATCAAAGGTATGTTAGTGTATTCTTGTTTCCTTTCATTTGAAAAGATTTATGTTAGACAAATGTGGGAACAATGTTGGTGTTAGAGCCAATAGTTTATTATTGTGAATGGAAATATAATAAGAGAATAAATGCAATTCATGTGAGTGGATTTATGAACACGAATCATTTACAGATATTTCTCTAACACAAGTGATATATGAAATTTGTTGGTATGTTGATAAGGCAATTTATATTCCTACTGATTAAGCATTAATAGGTCCAAGCATTTATTAGCCATAGTTTCTCTTAACTAACAGTGGCAGGTGTCCTCATTCAAAGCAAATAAATGTAAGCTGTTTTGTAAATCATATATATGCTGCAAAGTAGTTATTCAAAGTGACACCAATATAACATCAGTAGATTTTGAGATATCTTATTTTGACTTTTAAAAGGTAATGAAATTTCCGTATTTTCTGTGGCAAATTAATAACACCATATACCACCTTGAATGTAATATTGATTATATCACTTTGCAAAGTCTTCTGCCTGAGGTTTAAGTTACTGACTGTGGCATCTTATCTGTCTGATAATGGCATTTCAATTCTCTTTGAGAAATCATGCCTGAATTAATTGTGTCATTATAGTTAACATTAGCAATTAACAATAATAGGAAATATTTGTCTGTTCAAGTGTTCTTATTGCCTTTAACCATTTTGAATTATTAAAACATTCAAATCAATACTGTTCACTTATTTTTAATAATGAGTTCAGCGACATAAAAGTAAACAGTTTTAGAAAATGACTTTTTCTTTGAAGCCCAGCACATGTTGCTATGTATGCAGAGTGCAGACTGAACTTGCAGCCGCTTTTGGCAGTTTTAAAATTATTGTTAATTAACTTTTCTGCTCAAATTCCTGCAAGCTCAACTATAGTTGATGAGTTATCATGCTACAGCCAATAAATCCTGAAGTAATTTCATAAACATAGTTATTTAACCTAAATTGGATTCTCCATCAATCGAGACAAGTCAATTTTTAAACGCCATAATAGTATGAGTTTTAATAATGCCACTTTATACTTATATTGGTTTTCACTTAAGGAACTTTACATTTACAAATTTAATGTTTCTGCAGGAAAATACTAAAAATAGAATTATTGTCCACAGTAATATATGCGAAATGTATACTTAAAATATATTTATTTATCTAAATTGCTATGTAACAAAAACATACTGGGGTTTGACGCAAAGACAAGTGAACTCTGCGTCAGGAGGCCTCAGCTGTAGTTTCAGCTCTACCAACTGTCATTTTCATGAATGCCAGCAGGTCATTTACTTCACTGAGGCTTAGTTTAGGCCTTGGCAAAATGGAAATCATGCACTGAATTCTTGTAAAGATCAAGAGTTAATGTATCAGAAGTACCTCATAAAGCATAAAGGATTTTACAAACACAGCAGATAATTTTCATTGTCTTTTTTATAAATTCAAACTTGTTAAATTCACATTCTATATTTCTATATAGCTGTATTTTATATGGCCACAATGACTCCAAACTTGCTTTCAAGGTAATCATGGACTGTATATAATTTTTTTAAATTTAAGATTTAGTCTGGCTTGCTTCAGGGTTTCTATCTTTATACATAAATGATCTCTTAGACAGAAAAATATGCAAAGAAGATTCTAGCTTAGATAAAAGTCTTTCTGGGTTAACACTGGAATATTTGGTTCTGAGAAAATTTCAGCAGTGAGGATTTCCTATTAGCTTAACCAGCATGTAAATACATCTTTGGTCAAAGAAATATATGCTTAATATATGATATGTATCCTGATGTGTATTTGTGTGTATGTATGTATACACACACATATATATATACATATATATGGATAAGGAGAGTAAATAAAATTCTACTGTAAACTTAATTTACTATTTTTGGAAAAAATATGGGGACGAGAGAGAGATTGATATATTTTGTTCTGGGTAGCTATTTATTGTGTTAAGCACAACTAAATAATTAATTCATACATTTATTAATGTTACCCCATATTGACTACATGTTATATGTTCATTGCTTGGTGCTGGCTCTGCAAGGACTTGAAATAGTGGTTTTGCTTTCAGATATTCCCAGTATAGTAGAAGATGCCACCTTGTAAGAGATGATTACAACAATGCGTTATATGCCATAAACAGCACATGTCTAAAATGGTAATGCCACATTAAGGAGAGATGTAATTGAGAATGTTGGGATGCCTTCCTAGAAGAAGAGATATGCAGAACTAGTATTAATGATTCAGTTTTACATAAAGCCTTCCATTTTTATATTTCTCAATTTCTTTTTCCAGGGAAAGAGATTTTGGCACTCTATTTGTCTAAATCCATACTATGGTTTGAATATTATGCTTATATCACATAGAATTTTAGGTGATGTGAAGATCCCATTCTTTAGTGTCACATTGTCAGTTTATAGAGAGTTTGCAAAGATGCCACAGCCCAGATTTGTTCCTGGAAGATGTAGAGCCAAAAAGCGGGCATGCTGACTTCAATCGGGGTGCTGCCTCTCCTCAGACATCCACTTTCAGGTTATGTTCTTAATCCCATCCAAATTCAGAAAACACATGAAATCCAAATAGATGTATAGGTTTAGGATTTATGTATATAATTATATATATGTATATAATTTGTGTTCTAATTTTATATACTCATTATTTGCATTCTACTTCACATCTACTTTTGGCAACCAAAAGTTGATCAAAACGGAGGGAGAGAGAGCAAGAGAGAAAGGGCATTGTTTATATCTTTCATTTATTCACCGTGGTACCAAAACAACTCACTGGATGTAAAAAACTAAATAAATAAAATCTGTGGTTACATGTGGAATTGTGATTTTTGCAAACTGAGAGATTTTAAGCTATCAAGAGCTCACAAATGCCTATGCTGACCAGTATGTGATTACATTTCTATGGTCTTCAAAAGGCAAGAATCTATGACATTCAAAACATTAACTTAATTCAAGTGTAAAATTTTGGTGCCAGTGAAAACTTTGCCAATAGTTTAGGGCATATGTAAGTTGTTTTGTGACCCAATGCTTTTTTTCTTTTCCTCAGAAATCATCCATTTTTCTGTTCCTGTGACACTCTCCACTGATTTCTGTGGTTAGTGTAAGAGCAGATTTCATTTATGCCCTGGTTCTTTATTTCACAGCAGTTATACTTGGTTATTTAATAATGCTATTACAAAAATTCTTTTCTTGCCTAAACTCTAGGCAGGCTTCTCTGAGCATGACTAGGCCCCATCCTTGGACATGCTCTCAATAACCCAGTTTTATCAAGAATCCTGTCGTTGATTTTGCCAAATTCCCCACCTTAAAGATCTGATCACCCTCAATATCTAAGCAAATTCCTCATCTTTCACAATTCCCCAGGTAATATCTCATCACCCTGACCTGCCTTCAGCAAGAATCCTATTAGGTTAGCTTAGCAAGAATCACCTTACCCTCTCAGGAATTTTCTATCTACTGACCCCCCCACCCCTATCCTCACCACCCTTGTCCTTGGTTATAAATCACAATTTTTCTTTATTATATTCAGAATTGAGCCCAGTCTTTCTCCTTTAAGGCAAAACTCCGTTGTAGTAGTCCCTATACTTATTGTGATAGACTTGAATAGAGTCAACCTTTCCATTTTTGCAATTGTCATAATATTTTTTTCTTTAACAGCTACAAATAAAATAAAAATGTTTTTGGCTTTTCATTTATTTTATGCATCTTATAGTGGAAAGCCTGATCAGGAGCTCTTCATGCCCAGCTGGGAAATGACTGGGTTATCCCATTATATCAGGCTCACCCTCAATGTGGGGTCCAGGGTTGGTTTTACTCCTTTACTCCTTAATACTCTCCCTTAAGATAAAACTTTTAGATCATGAAAATATATTATTTAGCCATACGGTCTTCCTTAGTTTGTTTTTTGCTATTAGAGGTGATAAGATATTGTGGGAAAAACAATAGACTTAGATTTAAATCTTAGTCTTTTCTTCAAATCAAGTAAATTTTTCATAATCACTCCTAGGTTCTACTATTATCAACTTTCTTCTGAAATCATTATTGCTACCTAGTCCATGCTTTCTGGTACTACTTGTAGATTGTCATCTTATAAAGAAAATTTGGCTCTTCTGCTGTTTTAAAATGAGACCACATTTCACCAGGGCAGTTTTGGAAAGTATCAGTTTTATTTTGTGCTGAATATATCCTACCAAGGCTAATTACTTCCCACATCAGTTTTTCTTATGGTATTGTTTGGCTGTGTCTTCACCTGAATCTCAACTTGAATTGTGTCTCCCAGAATTCCCATGTGTTGTGGGAGGGACCTAAGGAGAGGTAATTGAATCATGGGGGCTGGTCTTTATTGTGCTATTCTTGTGATAGGGAATAAGTCACAGGAGATCTGATGGGTTTATCAGGAGTTTCCGCTTTTGCTGCTTCCTAATTTTCTCTTGCTGCCACCATGTAAAAAGTGTCTTTTGCCTCCCACCATGATTCTGAGGCCTCCCCAGCCATGTAGATCTGTAAACCCAATTAAACCTCTTTTTCTTCCCAGTGTTGGGTATATCTTTATCAGCAGCATGAAAACGGACTAATATAGTAAATTGGTACTGTAGAGTGGGGCATTGCTGAAAAGATACCCAAACATGTGGAAGCAACTTTGGAACTAGGTAACAGGCAGAGTTTGGAAGAGTTTGAAAGGCTCAGAAGAAGACAGGAAAATGTGGGAAAGTTTGGAACTTCCTAGAAATTTGTTGAATGGCTTTGCCCAAAATGCTGATAGCAATAAGGATAGTAAAATCCAGGCTGAGATGGTCTCAGATGGAGATGAGGAATTTGTTGGGAACTGGAGCAAAGGTGACTCTTGTTATGTTTTAGCAAAGAGACTGGCAGCATTTTGCTCCTGCCCTAGAGATTTGTGGAACTTTGAACTTGAGAGAAATGATTTAAGGTATCCAGCAGAAGAAATTTCTAAGCAGCAAAGCATTCAAAAGGTGACTTGGATGCTGTTAAAAGCATTCCATTTTAAAAGGGAAACAGAGCATAAATTTCAAAAATTTTCTACTGATGAGGCAGTAGAAAAGAAAAACCCATTTTCTGAGAAGAAATTCAAGCCAGCTGCAGAAATTTGCATAAGCAGCAAGAAGCCTAATGTTAATCCCCAAGACCATGGGGAAAATATCTCCAGGGCATGTCAGATACTTTCACAGCAGCCTGTCCCATCACAGGCCTGGAGGCCCAGGAGGAAAAAGTGGCTATTGTGGGCCAGGCCCAGTGTCCCCATGCTGTGTGCAGCCTAGGAACTTGTCTCTGTATCCCAGCTGCTGCAGCCGTGGCTGAAAGGGGCCAACATACAGCTTGGGCTGTGTCTTCAGAGGATGGAAGCCGCAAGCCTTGCCAGCTTTCATGTGGTGTTGAGCCTACAGGTGCACAGAAGACAGGAATTGTTGTTTGGGAATCTCCATCTAGATCTCAGAAGATGTATGGAAACACCTGGATGCCCAAGCAAAAGTTTGCTGCAGGAGCATGAAGAACCTCTGCTAGGGCAGTGTGGAAGGGAAATGTGGGGTCAGAGACCCGACACAGAGTCCCTACTGGGGCACTGTCTAGTGAAGCTGTGAGAAGAGGGCCACCATCCTCCAGACCCCAGAATGGTAGATCCACTGGCATTTTGCACCATGCTCCTGGAAAAGCCACAGACACTCAATGCCAGCCCATGAAAGCAGCCATGAGGGAGCCTGTACCCTGCAAAGCTACAGGGGTGGAGCTGCCCAAGACCATGGGAACCCACATTTTGCATCAGCATGACCTGGGTGTGAGACCTGGAGTCAAAGGAGATCATTTTGGAACTTTAAAATTTGAGTGCCCTGCTGGATTTTGGACTTGCATGGGCCCTGTAACCCCTTTGTTTTGGCCAATATCTCCCATTTGGAACAGCTGTATTTACAATACCTGTATCCCCATTGGATCTAGGAAGTAACTAGCTTGCTTTTGATTTTACGGGCTCATAGGTGGAAGGGATATGCCTTGTCTCAGATGAGGTTTTGGACTGTGGACTTTTGGGTTAATGCTGAAATGATTTAAGACTTTGGGGGACTGTTGGGAAGGCATGTTTGGTTTTGAAATGTGAGGACATGAGGGGCCAGGGTTGGAATGATATGGTTTGGCTGTGTCCTCATCCAAATCTCAACTTGAATTGTATCTCCCAGAATTCCCACATGTTGTGGGAGGGACCCAGGGGGAGGTAACTGAATCATGGGGGCTGGTCTTTCCTACGCTATTCTCGTGATAGTAAGTCTCAAGAGATCTGATGGGTTTATCAAGGGGTTCCGCTTTTGCTTCTTCCTCATTTTTCTTGCTGCCACCATGTAAAAAGTGCCTTTCACCTCCCACCACAATTCTGAGGTCTCCCCAGCCATGGGAAACTGTAAATCCAATGAAACCTCTTATTCTTCCCAATGTCGAGTATGTCTTTATTAGCAGGGTATGTCTTTATTTAATTAGTCAGGTATGTCTTTATTACCATTTTATTAGAAAATGGACTAATACATCTTATTTATATGTCAGTTGTTGAGACTCATTTTTCTCTATATAGCGCATTATACTAGGTAATGATTCAAATAATTTGTTTTATTTTGTGTTGGAAAGGAGAGGCCAATAATATTTATTGTAGATTGACTAAATTAGGTTCATATAGAATTATTAACAAATACGTGAGCAAATTGTGAGAAATTTCTCTCAATAATCTAGGTCATTCTATTTTTCATGTTGCTGATACAATTCTTCCACATATTTTTGGTCACTGTGTGAATTAATAGTTAAATTGTGCATTATTTTCTCTCTGTTAGACCTTGTACTATGATACAATGAGATAATACTTGTACTTGTACTTGTACTTGTACAATGAGATAATACATTATTTCATTGAATGCTCAGAATAGCCCTGTAAAAATTTTCCCTTTGTAGATAATAAACTGAGACAGAATTAAACTTCCTGTCCAGTGTCACAGATTGGTAGGTTGTGGACTCAGGCTTGGAACTGAGGCAGTGTGACACATTGGCCCTCTCACTCTTCCTTATGCTGCCACATCAGCAGAAGAAAAGGCTATGTTCAAATGGTATAATTAAATAAGTGTGTTTCTGTTACATTATGTAAATATTCACACACATAATCATATGTTTTAACGTATATATAAAACAAAATGCTAACATATTATTTAAAACACCATTAAAAATGTTGTTTTATGGGCTTTTTTTCTCTATGCAGAAGTACTTCTAAACATATTTTCTACATTAGGCTCAATGGTAGTCTCTAAAATGACATAATAAAGGTGCTATAGAATATCATAGTATAAATAAATATAATTTATTTAGCTATTCTCTACATTTGAACACTTATGTTGCTTTTCATTTTCGACATCATAGAGATAAATTCATGTTGATGCATAATAATTATTTCTTACAAATTTATTTGTAAAAGAGAATTTGGGGATCAAGGATTTTGAGCATAGTCTCTGAAAAGTCTCGAGTGAAGAAATCACTCTATGGAGGGCACTGTATAAGTCATGTTCTTGTACAATTCCCTTCTCTTAAATACAGTTTAAACTTATGACTTGTTCTAGTCAATAAAATAGGGCAAAGGTGATAGGTAATCACTCTCTTGATTAGGTTTCATTAAATGGCAAAGATGATGTTTTGTTTTTTCCTGGTGTAATTTATGTCCCAAATTAGTTGGTTTTGAGTTAATCAAAAGAAAGATTCTGCTGGGTGGGTCTGAATTAATCCAGTGAAAGCTCTTAAATGAGCCCATAAGGCTCACAGTGGCTCTGTTTTCCTGATGAAATGCAAACTGATGATAGACACATTTAAATTATCTTTTTAAATATTGAGACTCAAAGAAGTTGATTGAGTTGTCCAAAGTCTTGCCAACTTTTAAGTGGCAGAACTGCGATTTAACCTAGGATGATCTGAGTATAAAGCAGAGATTCTGAATTCAAATGGTCTCAGAGGACAGGCAGATAAGGTAAGTGAATGAAACAAACTTGCAGTAAGAAATATTTCTCAGAATCAATTGAGTCTTCAAGTACATAGCTGTATAAAACATGTACTAAGTTGCATCAAGAGTGAGCCAAGGATTTAAATGATCAATCTAAAACACTTGCCCTTGCATTCAGTACTTTCCTCAATTAAAAATAGGTAAATATAAGTTACATTTGAACAATTAAAAAGACCCTGAAAACTGTTTTTGTGCTAAAGGGGACTACTTAAAATTTAAAGCCAAACCTCTGTCCTTTATTGATTAACCGTTCCAGTGTGTAGAGATCTGAACATATATTTTGCTCTAGATGATTGTTAGTTACTATGTAGGAATTCTGGTCTAATGTGGTCTGATTTTCTGATATTTCTATAGATGCTACCAGATTGAATGTTAAGTAAAACTTTCCAAATTAATTTTTTTATTAAAGTTAAAAAAAGTTAAGGATAAGAGAACTTTCAAAGTACTTTAGGTTATTTATGAGAGGGAAAGTGCTACATTGTAATGTTCCTATTACCCTTAACACTGTTATACATTTTTTAGTATTGGCTTGTAGCTAAGCATTTTTAAGTCTGGTGAAATATGGTAACTTTGCACAGTAACTGGACTTATAAATATTTTTGGAGAAAATGTTCTTATATATGAAAGCTGAAAGATATAACCTTGTTGAAAAACCCATTCATATTGGGATTTTCTAGGTGGGAATTAGGTAACTTACGTGACAAGAAATGAAACAATGGAACAAAAGTTCTCTGTGCTACCCTGTTCCATTATCTACTGTCATTATCATTCTAATGTGTATTATAATAGTTTATTCTTGATGTTAGTCCCATGTGTGCGTTATTCATGGATTCATTAAAGTATCTTTATTTTTCTTACAATCACATACTAAAAGTATACAGTACTTAATCAATTAGTATCATAATTTCTACTCAATTATCAATCTGTCATGAAAATCTGTAAGTTGGAGCTAGCTTCAATAAGATAATTAACATCTGCTAAAGTTGCAAACATCACTAAAGTTATAAATATATTTAAAAGTTTGATTGAGATAAGGGCTTGTTTTAGGAATACCTTTTATAAAATGTTTACTTTAAAAGTAATATAATTAAAAAAACTAAAAGCAGTTCATTGATGTTTATCTTCAGTCTCTTTTTATATTTACTCTATAAAAGTTAAAACTCTCTCCTTTTCTATATTTTGAGAATGGTTAATATGAAGCCTATGACATAGTTAGCATTATAATTGTCAATATCCCTTAAGGGGTATTTGAGCCAAATAGATATGGTTGGACATGGTTTGTAAGTAATTATTAGAGCACATAGTATTTTGTTTCCTGCATATCATTCACATCATGTATTTCAAAAGATTGTAAAACCAAAATGCAGTATTCTTTGATTTTGAGGTTAGTTTTTTCCATTTTATTTTGAATATTATAAGGATAAGAATGACAATTCCAAGCTCTGACAAGTAAAGAGCTTGGGAACTGTCATTCCTCTCCTTATAATATCAGCATAATTAGAAAAATCTGAAAACTTGAAAATCAATGGCTTTTCCTGGACCCATGGGATAACTGAATTTTTAGGGAAATCCACCTCAAAATCTACAGAGAGAGGCAAATGCAGACAGTTCCAGAGTTCCTGCTGACTTGGAACAACCACTGAAAGTCGTTTTCAGTAAATATAATCGATCCGCTAAAAGAGTAGGTAAAATAGAAGCATAAAATGCACAATTAAAACTAGAAAAGGCAGGAAAAGAAGCCTCTGGCAATGACTAGACAAGTACTATGGTTTACATGAAAAGAAATATATCAATAATCACTTTAAGTGTGATTGGTAAATATGCCAATTAAAAGACAGAGACTGTCAGAGTAGATTAAAAAAATAAAACCTGACTATATGTTGTCTGTAAGAAACCCACATTAAACGTGAAGACTCTGATCAGTTACAGTTAAGGGATGATGCCTTACATGCCAACAGCAGTAAAAACAAAGCTGGGGTAACTATATTAGTTCCAGACAAAGCAGACCTCAGAACAGTAAAAATTATCAAAGATAAAGAGGGGTATTTCATAATGATAAAGAAATAAATTCTCCAGGAAGACAGAACAATATTAAACATTGATTCACCTATCAGTAAAACATTAAACTATGTAAGGCAAAAACTCTTAGAACTGAAAGGAGAAATAGACAAATCCATTCCTGTAGTTAAAAACTTCAATGCCAGGAGGAACCCAGATGGCCGAATAGGAACAGCTCCGGTCTACAGCTCCCAGCGCCAGAGATGCAGAAGACGGGTGATTTCTGCATTTCCATCTGAGGTACCCTGTTCATCTCACTAGGTAGTGCCAGACAGTGGGCGCAGGTCAGTGGGTGAGTGCACCGTGCGCCAGCCGAAGCAGGGGCGAGGCATTGCCTCACTCAGGAAGCGCAAGGGGTCAGGGAGTTCCCTTTCCAGGGGTGACAGACGGCACCTGGAAAATCGGGCCACTCTCACCCGAATACTGTGCTTTTCCGACGGGCTTAGGAAACGGTGCCCCAGGAGAGTATAGCCCGCACCTGGCTCAGAGGGTCCTACGCCCACGGAGTCTCACTGATTGCTAGCACAGCAGTCTGAGATCAAACAGCAAGTCGGCAGCGAGGCTGGGAGAGGGGCGCCCACCATTGCCCAGGCTCGCTTAGGTAAACAAAGCAGCCTGGAAGCTTGAACTGGGTGGAGCCCACCACAGCTCAAGGAGGCCTGCCTGCCTCTGTAGGCTCCACCTCTGGGGGCAGGGCACAAACAAAAAGACAGCAGTAACCTCTGCAGACTTAAATATCCCTGTCTGACAGCTTTGAGGAGAGCAGTGGTTCTCCCAGCATGCAGCTGGAGATCTGAGAACGGGCTGACTGCCTCCTCAAGTGGGTCCCTGACCCCTGACCCCCGAGCAGCCTAACTGGGAGGCACCCCCCAGCAGGGGCAGACTGACACCTCCAGGTTGTTGGCCAGGTACTCCAACAGACCTGCAGCTGAGGGTCCTGTCTGTCAGAAGGAAAACTAACAGAAAGGACATCCACACCAAAAACCCATCTGTACATCACCATCATCAAAGACCTAAAGTAGATAAAACCACAAAGATGGGGAAAAAACAGAGCAGAAAAACTGGAAACTCTAAAAAGCAGAGTACCTCTCCTCCTCCAAAGGAATGCAGTTCCTCACCAGCAACGGAACAAAGCTGGATGGAGAATGACTTTGACGAGCTGAGAGAAGAAGGCTTCAGACGATCAAATTACTTCGAGGTATGGGAGGATATTCAAACCAAAGGCAAAGAAGTTGAAAACTTTGAAAAAAATTTAGAAGAATGTATAACTAGAATAACCAATACAGAGAAGTGCTTAAAGGAGCTGATGGAGCTGAAAACCAAGGCTCGAGAACTACGTGAAGAATGCAGAAGCCTCAGGAGCCGATGCGATCAAATGGAAGAAAGGGTATCAGCCCTGGAAGATGAAATGAATGAAATGAAGCGAGAAGGGAAGTTTAGAGAAAAAAGAATAAAAAGAAACGAGCAAAGCCTCCAAGAAATGTGGGACTATGTGAAAAGACCAAATCTACGTCTGATTGGTGTACCTGAAAGTGACGGGGAGAATGGAACCAAGTTGGAAAACACTCTGCAGGATATTATCCAGGAGAACTTCCCCAATCTAGCAAGGCAGGCCAACATTCAGATTCAGGAAATACAGAGAACGCCACAAAGATACTCCTCGAGAAGAGCAACTCCAAGACATATAATTGTCAGATTCACCAAAGTTGAAATGAAGGAAAAAATGTTAAGGGCAGCCAGAGAGAAAGGTCGGGTTACCATCAAAGGGAAGCCCATCAGACTAACAGCGGATCTCTCGGCAGAAACCCTACAAGCCAGAAGAGAGTGGGGGCCAATATTCAACATTCTTAAAGAAAAGAATTTTCAACCCAGAATTTCATATCCTGCCAAACTAAGCTTCATAAGTGAAGGAGAAATAAAATACTTTACAGACAAGTAAATGCTGAGAGATTTTGTCACCACCAGGCCTGCCCTAAAAGAGCTCCTGAAGGAAGCGCTAAGCATGGAAAGGCACAACCGGTAGCAGCCACTGCAAAATCATACCGAAATGTAAAGACCATCGAGACTAGGAAGAGACTGCATCAACTAACGAGCAAAATAACCAGCTAACATCATAATGACAGGATCAGATTCACACATAACAATATTAACTTTAAATGTAAATGGACTAAATGCTCCAATTAAAAGACACAGACTGGCAAATTGGATAAAGACTCAAGACCCATCAGTGTGCTGTATTCAGGAAACCCATCTCACGTGCAGAGACACACATAGGCTCAGAATAAAAGGATGGAGGAAGATCTACCAAGCAAATGGAAAACAAAAAAAGGCAGGGGTTGCAATCCTAGTCTCTGATAAAACAGACTTTAAACCAACAAAGATCAAAAGAGACAAAGAAGGCCATTACATAATGGTAAAGGGATTAATTCAACAAGAAGAGCTAACTATCCTAAATATATATGCACCCAATACAGGAGCACCCAGATTCATAAAGCAAGTCCTGAGTGACCTACAAAGAGACTTAGACTCCCACACATTAATAATGGGAGACTTTAACACCCCACTGTCAACATTAGACAGATCAACGAGACAGAAAGTCAACAAGGATACCCAGGAATTGAACTCAGCTCTGCACCAAGCGGACCTAATAGACATCTACAGAACTCTCCACCCCAAATCAACAGAATATACATTTTTTTCAGCACCACACCACACCTATTCCAAAATTGACCATATACTTGGAAGTTAAGCTCTCCTCAATAAATGTAAAAGAACAGAAATTATAACAAACTATCTCTCAGATCACAGTGCAATCAAGCTAGAACTCAGGATTAAGAATCTCACTCAAAACCGCTCAACTACGTGGAAACTGAACAACCTGCTCCTGAATGACTACTGGGTACATAACGAAATGAAGGCAGAAATAAAGATGTTCTTTGAAACCAACGAGAACCAAGACACAACACACCAGAATCTCTGGGATGCATTCAAAGCAGTGTGTAGAGGGAAATTTATAGCACTAAATGCCCACAAGAGAAAGCAGGAAAGATCCAAAATTGACACCCTAACATCACAATTAAAAGAACTAGAAAAGCAAGAGCAAACACATTCAAAAGCTAGCAGAAGGCAAGAAATAACTAAAATCAGAGCAGAACTGAAGGAAATAGAGACACAAAAAACCCTTCAAAAAATCAATGAATCCAGGAGCTGGTTTTTTGAAAGGATCAACAAAATTGATAGACCGCTAGCAAGATTAATAAAGAAAAAAAGAGAGAAGAATCAAATAGATGCAATAAAAAATGATAAAGGGGATATCACCACCGATCCCACAGAAATACAAACTACCATCAGAGAATATTACAAACACCTCTACACAAATAAACTAGAAAATCTAGAAGAAATGGATAAATTCCTCAACACATACACCCTCCCAAGACTAAACCAGGAAGAATTTGAATCTCTGAATAGACCAATAACAGAAGCTGAAATTGTGGCAATAATCAATAGCTTACCAACCAAAAAAAGTCCAGGACCAGATGGGTTCACAGCCGAATTCTACCAGAGGTACAAGGAGGAGCTGGTACCATTCCTTCTGAAACTATTCCAATCAATAGAAAAAGAGGGAATCCTCCCTAACTCATTTTATGAGGCCAGCATCATCCTGATACCAAAGCCTGGCAGAGACACAACAAAAAAAGAGAATTTTAGACCAATATCCTTGATGAACATTGATGCAAAAATCCTCAATAAAATACTGGCAAACAGAATCCAGCAGCACATCAAAAAGCTTATCCACCATGATCAAGTGGGCTTCATCCCTGGGATGCAAGGCTGGTTCAATATACGCAAATCAATAAATGTAATCCAGCATATAAACAGAACCAAAGACAAAAACCACATGATTACCTCAATAGATGCAGAAAAGGCCTTTGACAAAATTCAACAACCCTTCATGCTAAAAACTCTCAAGAAATTAGGTATTGATGGGACATATCTCAAAATAATAAGAGCTATTTATGACAAACCCACAGCCAATATCATACTGAAAGGGCAAAAACTGGAAGCATTCCCTTTGAAAACTGGCACAAGACAGGGATGCCCTCTCTCACCACTTCTATTCAACATAGTGTTGGAAGTTCTGGCCAGGGCAATTAGGCAAGAGAAGGAAATCAAGGGTATTCAATTAGGAAAAGAGGAAGTCAAATTGTCCCTGTTTGCAGATGACATGATTGTATATCTAGAAAACCCCATTGTCTCAGCCCAAAATCTCCTTAAGCTGATAGGGAACTTCAGCAAAGTCTGAGGATACAAAATCAATGTACAAAAATCACAAGCATTCTTATACATCAATAACAGACAAACAGAGAGCCAAATCATGAGTGAACTCTCATTCACAATTGCTTCAAAGAGAATAAAATACCTAGGAATCCAACTTACAAGGGATGTGAAGGACCTCTTCAAGGAGAACTACAAACCACCGCTCAAGGAAATAAAAGAGGATACAAACAAATGGAAGAACATTCCATGCTCATGGGTAGGAAGAATCAATATCGTGAAAATGGCCATCCTTCCCAAGGTAATTTACAGATTCAATGCCATCCCCATCAAGCTACCAATGACTTTCTTCACAGAATTGGAAAAAACTACTTTAAAGTTCATATGGAACCAAAAAAGAGCCCGCATCGCCAAGTCAATCCTAAGCCAAAAGAACAAAGCTGGAGGCATCACACTACCTGACTTCAAACTATACTACAAGGTTACAGTAACCAAAACAGCATGGTACTGGTACCAAAACAGAGATATAGATCAATGGAACAGAACAGAGCCGTCAGAAATAATGCCACATATCTACAACTATCTGATCTTTGACAAACCTGAGAAAAACAAGAAATGGGGAAAGGATTCCCTATTTACTAAATGGTGCTGGGAAAACTGGCTAGCCATATGTAGAAAGCTGAAACTGGATCCCTTCCTTACACCTTATACAAAAATCAATTCAAGATGGATTAAAGACTTAAATGTTAGACCTAAAACCATAAAAACCCTAGAAGAAAACCTAGGCATTACCATTCAGGACACAGGCATGGGCAAGGACTTCATGACTAAAACACCAAAAGCAATGGCAACAAAAGCCAAAATTGACAAATGGGATCTAATTAAACTAAAGAGCTTCTGCACAGCAAAGGAAACTACCATCAGAGTGAACAGGCAACCTACAAAATGGGAGAAAATTTTCGCAACCTACTCATCTGACAAAGGGCTAATATCCAGAATCTACAATGAACTCCAACAAATTTACAAGAAAAAATCAACCCCATCAAAAAGTGGGCGAAGGACATGAACAGACATTTCTCAAAAGAAGACATTTATGCAGCCAAAAAAACACATGAAAAAATGCTCACCATCACTGGCCATCAGAGAAATGCAAATCAAAACCACAATGAGATACCATCTCACACCAGTTAGAATGGCAATCATTAAAAAGTCAGGAAACAGGTGCTGGAGAGGATGTGGAGAAATAGGAACACTTTGACACTGTTGGTGGGACTGTAAACTAGTTCAACCCTTGTGGAAGTCAGTGTGGCGATTCCTCAGGGATCTAGAACTAGAAATTCCATTTGACCCAGCCATCCCATTACTGGGTATATACCCAAAGGACTATAAATCATGCTGCTATAAAGACACATGCACACGTATGTTTATTGCAGCATTATTCACAATAGCAAAGACTTGGAACCCAGCCAAATGTCCAACAATGATAGACTGGATTAAGAAAATGTGGCACATATACACCATGGAATACTATGCAGCCATAAAAAATGATGAGTTCATGTCCTTTGTAGGGACATGGATGAAAGTGGAAATCATCATTCTCAGTAAACTATCGCAAGAACAAAAAACCAAACACCGCATATTCTCACTCATAGGTGGGAATTGAACAATGAGAACACATGGACACAGGAAGGGGAACATCACACTCTGGGGACTGTTGTGGGGTGGGGGGAGGGGGGAGGGATAGCATTGGGAGATATACCTAATGCTAGATGACGAGTTGGTGGGTGCAGCGCACCAGCATGGCACATGTATACATATGTAACTTACCTGCACGTTGCGCACATGTACCAGAGAGCCTAAAGTATAATAATAATAATAATAATAATAATAATAATAAAACTTCAATGCCTTTTGTCAGTAAGTGGTAAGTCAAACAGGCAGAAAAACATTAAGAATACAGTTGACCTGAACAACAAACATTATCAAGAAATTTGCCATACAATTATGTCAATTTTTATTTTTTATTTTATTTTATTTATTTTTTTGAGACGGGGTCTTGCACTGCTGCCCGGTTGGAATGCAATGGTGCGATCTCGGCTCGCTATAACCACCGCCTCCCGGGTTCAAGCGATTCTCCTGCCTCAGCCTCCTGAGTAGCTGGGATTACAGGCACCCGCCACCAATCCTGGCTAATTGTTTGCATTTTTAGTAGAGAAAAGGTTTCACTATGTTGGCCAGACTTGTCTCAAACTCCTGACCTCATGATCCGAATTATGTCAATGTTTTATATAATATGCCATACAACAAGAATACAATACACATTCTTTTCAAGCTTATCATATTATGGAATATTCACGGGATATAGACCACATTATGGACCATAAAGCATAACTTGACAAATTTTAAATAATAAAAATCATCCAAAGTATGTTCTCAGACCACAATGGAATTAAACTGGAAATCAAAAAGAGAAAGATAGCACACCTAGCATACAGAATTTGGTTTCTAATACAAAGCACATAATACATATGACAATAAGGCTCCTTTGAGAAATAGCTGACTCTAAGGCTTGAGACAGAGATATCTGAGATAAGCTGGGAGCATGTTGCAGTAACAGAAAGGAAGGAAGTGCTAAAACAACAACTCGATAATGAGGGTGTGTCAAAAGAACACAGGGACACACTGAAAGAGCAACCAATGGCCAAAGCTGGAACAATCTGATCAATCAAATAAACAAAAATAGTATTGGATTATAACCCAAAATGTAAAATATATATATCCATTTGTCCATGGTGACATAAATAAGTGATTGGAAACGTAACATAAATTAATGTGAGAGAATAGACAAATCCTTCATACAAATAATTCCAAATCATTTATATTAATACTTCACCTTAAGTATAACTGGTAGTTTCGTTGTCCTAGATGCGCAATTTCACTTAATCTCTTAGATTTTAGTACATATTTCACTTTCCTACTTTACTTGCAATCTTTCAGTCTGAAGCCTGTTTAGATCCAGAATGTAAGTCTCTTTTTTTCAGAAGCTGACAGGCAGGGTAGCTGCCTAACGAAATAGGCTGGGAGTGAGAATTTGGTGGTCTAACTGCTCTTCATACAGACTTCGAAAAAAACAAAAAAGAAAATCTGCTTCTTTTCAGGTTCCAACATGAATGCTTGAATGCTGCCTTGGGTTCATTAGGCCTCCAATCCTGAGTTTCTAGAGTTCTGTGGTGACATACAGGGTTTCTTCTCATTTATACCTTTCCTCCGACACTTTAGGTATGATTTTTCTTCTTTTTAGTAGTATTTCCTTCGATTTTTTATCCTCAGATACTGTGATTCAGGGTTAAGATATTTTCTGTTTTTGCCAAAGAGGGAGTTTCTCTTTCTGTGTTTTGTTCCTCTTGTTCTCTTAGAAGTAATTTTTGAGAGAAGGGTACGATATATCTTTATCATCTTGAAACTGGAAGTCCACAGTTGGCTTCTTAAGGGTCATTGTGATGTGATGACTAATCTCATTTGAAAATGCTATAAAAGCAGGCTCACTTAGCCTTATAACATTCTACTATACCGTTCATCAATAATGAAAATAGCCTTTTGAGCAAAAGTGTGCATTTTATGACATTTTCAAAACATTTACATATGCTGAAGGGAAATACAAAATATTTTACACCTCTCAAGCTGTGCTGACTAGAGGTCACCACCATGTTACGTTTTATCCTCCTAAGTGTCCATGTAGAGCTGAGTTCTCCTCTAAAATTAATAAATCTCCATATAAGTAAAAGGAAAATATAGACCTAGAGTTGGTGAAAATATAAAAAATTTAAAGATAAGTCAACAGTTGATCAAAATTTACCCCAGTATGTGAAGGAGAATGAATCAAAGAAATATTCATCCAAAGGCTACAGAATCTATGCTTTCTTATTTAATTTGAAACAATCAATTTAATCAGACAAATGATATTCAAATACACCGGAATAAGTCGAGACATTAACATTAATAAATTTCATGTAATGTTATTACATGTCAGTTGTAATTCTTATGAAAATAAATATTCCTTCCTTCTTTCCTTTCTTCCCTCTCTCTTTCCTGTCTATATTCATTCATCATATATTTATTGCCAACTATTTGCCTGGCACTTTTCTATTGCTGGGAATCTTGAAGGGAAGAAAAAAGATGGAAATATTTTCCTTCATAGTGCCTACATCAAAGTGGAAAATAATAATTGGTAACCCTTCCATAGTATTTACCTATGTAAACTTACTGTTTTCTTTTTAAATGAATATTTAAAAGCTTGTAAGGAACAACAACAACACAACAAAAACCATATAAAAATGGGCAAAGGATGTGATCAGACAATTCTCAAAAAAAGACATACAAGTGGCCATACAAACATGAAAAAATGCTTAGCGTTATTAATCATCAGAAAGATACAAATCAAAACCACAATAGGACACAATCTCACACCAGTCAGAATGGTTATGATTAAAAAGTCAAAAAACAACAGATGCTGGTGAGGCTGTGGAGAAAACAAAACACTTATACACTGGTAGGAATGTGAATTAATCCAGCCACTGTGGAAAGCAGTTTGGAGATTTCTCAAAGAACTTAAAACAGAGTGCCATTTGACCCAGCTGTCCCATTACTGGGGATATACCCAGAAGTAAACAAATTATTCTATCAAAAAGACACATGTACTTGTATGTTTATCAGTGTGTTATTCACAATAGGAAAGACATGGAATCAACCCAAGTGTCCATCAATGGTAGAATAAAGAAGTTGTGGTACATATTCACCGTGGAATACTATGCAGCCATAAAAAAGAACAAAATCTGGTTATTTGCAGCAAGGTGGATGCATCTGGAGGCCATTGTCCTAAGTGAATTAATGCAAAAACAGAAAACCATATGTCACACGTTCTCACTTATAAGTGGGAGCTAAACCTCTCAAAATAATGGAACAATAACTGCCATAAGTCATTTTAAAATGTGCCCTTTCTTAAAAAACAAAACCAAACAAAACAGATTACCCTAAGTTTCCAGAAACAGCCCTCTTACCTGGGGTAAGGCACTTCAATATGCTATCTAGTAAATTTTCTCTTTTACTAAATAAGCCTAAATTCTTTGCCCTGCCTTTGTGTCTAGAAGAGAAGGAAAGAAAAGAAAAACGATGAACCCTCTAATAGCTTGTACTTCCACCTGCTGTGTTTTCCCAGGAGCTGTGATGGATGGCCCTTTGGGAGGAACTCTTAGTACGGTGACAAGAGTCCTGCCTTCCCCTGTTAAACTATCAAAACATGTTCACCTTTTGTGACCATACTTTCTGGCTGCTGCTCAATTTTCAAGATATAGCCACCATAGGACCCTGTCATCTCCCATCCCTTCCAACATGTGATCATCTGTCCAGAGTTATATAAGCCTTGCCTGCTCTTTCCTGGCCTTTCACCCACTACTCATCAAGTTTCCCAGATGCTTCTCCTGAAATTCAGGGCAAAGCAGTCAACAATGCCAATCTTTTCTTAAACAGTTGTATATCTTTCACAAATGCTTAAGAAACAAACAACTTCATTCTTCTTTTAGATATTTCATTCTTGGGCTGGACGTGGTGGCTCACAGCTGTAATCCTAGCACTTTGGGAGGCTCAGACAGGAGGCTCGCTTGAGGCCAGGGGTCAAAACAAGCTCAGGCAACATAGTGAGACTCTGTCTCTACAAAAACTAAAAACAAAATTAGCTGGGTGTGGTGGCAAGCACCTGTAGTTTCAGCTACTAGGAAGGCTAAGGTGGGAGGATTACTCAAGCCTGGGAGGTCGAGGCTGCCGTGAGCTATTATTGTGCCACTGTACTACTTCAGCCTGCATGATAGAACAAGACTCTGTCTCAAAAAAAAAAAAAAAATTATTTGTCCTAAAGTGAGTAAAATTTTTGATGGGGAAGAGAATTAGTGGTACCTGGAGAAGTCTGTTGATGCCAATTATAAACAGAATCACAGAAGATATGTAAAATCTTTATACCTCAGTGAGGGTTATTTTGTTTCTTTGCGTTTTGACACAGGTCCATAATTAGGCTATAACTTGTCAGTCCAAATTTCAATGTGACCTTTATTTTTTAGCAACTGCATCTTACTGTACACCAAAAGACTAGTTTCTATTTCTGGAAAAATGAAAACTAAAGAGAGGCAGAGTGATCTTAAAGTTAATTTGGTTACTGAAGATTATTATTTTTTAATACACAAAGAAGAATGCTTTAATCTAGGAACAAAATAATATCATTAATGGGATAGCTGAATATTTCAGTGATATTTCTAATTTTATCATGGCCTCTTGGTAGATAATCCCTGCCCTGCTGCATTCAACTGGGCAGAATTATTGTGTCTCATAAGGCTGTCAAGTTAATCTGAATCATCGATGTTTGACAGGCAAATAAAAATGAAAATTATTGTTCCCCAAATTGGGGATTATAGATCTCCTACGGAAACATACATGTGCAGTTTAATAGTGATAATCCTTCAATTTAGATGAGCAGCATTATCTGCCTCGATAATTTTTAATATCAAAGTCAGGATTTTATCTTCCAGATCAAAAATACTTTAAAAAATTATTACTTGGGCCACCATATACACACTGTAAAAGTAAAAGTAATCATCGGCAGGTCTGTTTTTTCCCTTAGAGATATGGAAGTAGAATTATAAACTATGCATTTGTAGGTTAAAAATAATCTCTTGAAGCTTATTTTCAATCAAATTTTCTAACAAATTCAAACCACTATGTCTCTCTTAAGGGAATTCATCACTATGGTTATTTCTCCACTCAACCTGTCCTTTTAGATCTCTAAAAAATGGAAGAACAATTTACAACATTAAGAATGTTTACTGAAGCTGTTTCAGGAAGCCTTGACCTTTAGCACCAGTTCTCATATGCAGGCCTTGTGACTATTTCATTTTATAACATAACAAGAAAAATATAAAGAAAAGTAATGAGCAAATATATTCGAGTATGCTACACCATTATTTTAATCAGATACTGCTAATGGCTTTCATTTTTGTATTTTGATGATCAAATTAAATAGCTTTATACAAAATGTAATTTGAATGATCTTGTACAGGTTCTTATTTCAGTGGGGACTGAAATTCCTGAGCATCTTTTTACTGAACATTTAAAATAATCTCTTTTTAGATGCCAAACTCTGAAATTAAAGGATAAAAAAGACCAGGTTCTTAAAGCATTGCTTTAATTAATATTTGTATCATTTGAAAGTATAAATATCAGTGGCAATGAATTGCTTTTCATTTCAATCCAGCTCAGGATAACGTTTATATTTTGTAGAAATATGTAAATAGTAGAGGGTTCAGTGATAAAATATTCACTATAGACAATAGAACAGAGAATAAAGGACATTCAGATATTGCTTCCTGTTTTTCCTATGTTTTAATCATAAAATATATACTAAAATGCAAAATTGTGTGTATATATTACATATTATTACAAAATATAAAATGATTGTCATATATAATTTTCAAAACCATGTTTCCAAATAATAGATAACTTTCATACCTATATCCTTTTATCATTTTGAAGACTGCTTTTAAGGATTTTGTCTCATCTGAATCATACATCCATGTTTTCTGAAATAAGCAGGTATAGTACACCTATTTTGTACATGAGAAATCTGACTCATAAAGTTATATATATATATATATATATATATATAAAATCACCTAACTAGTGAATGATGGAGCCAGGACTTGAAACAGGTTTCCTGACTCTTAGAAAAATCATAAAAATATTAATTAAAGCAATGCTTTAAGAATCTGGTCTTATTTATCCATTAATTTCAGAGTTTGGTATCTAAAAAGAGATTATTTTAAATGTTCAGTAAAAAGATGCTCAGGAATTTCGGTCCCCACTGAAATAAGAACCTATACAAGATCATTCAACATCCTTTAATGTTTCCACAGAAACCTCAAACTGGTAAACTTGGTTATATAAGGGTGACATTTGCAGTGCTATAGGTCTTGATCTAAATAAACTATCTTAAGAAATTCAATTCAATTTTATTGACAAATTGCCTGCTCTGTACCTGGAAGTTTGCTGTTCCTAGATAAAACATCTGCACATGAAACCTTAACTCTGATCTCAAGAAGCACACAGTTGGCAAGATAGGTAAATGCATGATGCAGTATGGTGTAGTGAAACAGCTGACAATTAAGGAATATACAGGAAACTCAGAGGAGAGAAAGGCATTTGCCTCTTCTTGAATTGAGTAGGAAAAATGTGTTCCCTCAAATTTCAATTCAGACATTATGTACTAAGAGGAGACAGGACATTGTCAGCTTTGTTCAGCCCTCCATTTTTATCACCTACATAGTGCAAGGAACTCAGTATTATTCATAGGCTATATTAATGTACTTGCACAAATATTGTAATTAATATACTATTATTTATCAGTAGTATATAGTACAAACTTCTATTTATTGAGTACAAGTCAACATGCTAGTTGCTTCATATTATTATCTTTAAATATTACATTATCTTTATTCCATATATTTACATTATCCTTAATTGCCAGAATGTTGCCAAAGGAACTATGATCTTTATTTTATGGGTGCAATTATCGAGACTTAGAGAGGTTGAAAGACTTGCCTAATTTCACATAGCTAATCAGCGAAAGAACTGAGAATCAAAACCAGATTTACTTGGCTCTAAAATCTGTGCTCTTCTCTTGACTACAATCTGCCTCCTATTTCAGATCTCTTGAAGGTCCCATCTGACTCTGCTTATTTATTAAAGCACCAAAAAGGTCTTACTTATAAAATCTATTACCCTTATGTCAGAGGAATCCTCCTGTGTATATATTATTTGTCCTCCTCGCCTTCCTATCCTAAATATTTTGGGACTATTTTAAATGACTGAAAGGCCTCAGGCTTTTTTGGGGGGATGGAGAGTGGATTTAGAGACGGCTGCTCTGCTTATTCATCACGATTTTAGCTCTGGATTTTCTAATAGAAATAAAGATGCAAGTGTTGCCAGAATTTGTGCCCTTGAAGAATTTACTGGTTTTCACAGTAATTGTATTTTCCTAATGTTTTAACAGATTAGGAAATTGTCTCCATTGGGCCTGGTGAGTTACCCTTACTAGTTCGTGGCTTCACGTTGGCTCATATTAGAAATGTGCTTATGCTTATAATGAAGCTTACCAGGACTAGATTCGATTCTAATAATTTCTCCAGGGATGAGTTAGACTGAGAATTGGCTACTCGTCTTAGACAACTGAGGAATGAGATCTTAATAACTGTGGTTTGGTCATTATGATTTTTATTTTCTATCATATTACTTATTGTTTTGCCTTTTGTTTTTCACTTTATTACTTTGGGGCTTTATCTTGTAAAAAAAAACTGTCTTTCTTTTTTCTTTTTTTTTTTTTTTTGAGATGGAGTTTTGCTCTTGTTGCCCAGGCTGGAGTGCAATGGCGCAATCTTGGCTCACTGCAACCTCCGCCTCCCAGGTTCAAGCGATTCTCCTGCCTCAGCCTCCTGAGTAGCTGGGATTACAGGCACCTGCCACCAGGCCTGGCTAATTTTTGTATTTTTAGTAGAGACAGGGTTTCACCATGTTGGCCAGGCTGGTCTCAAACTCCTGACCTCATGATCCAACTGCCTTGACCTCCCAAAGTGCGGGAATTACAGGCATGAGCCACCGCGCCCGGCCATAAAAACTGACTTTCTACTGTCTTTGAAATTTTTATTTGAAATTTTTTCTAACTTAATTTGAATGTTTGTACATTTATTTTAAATATTCTGTTTTTGTAGATGAATTTATTAACTATAAATACATTTTTCCAAGTACTGTGTTTATTGGATCACATAGGTATTAATATGTGGTTCTGGTCATAATTTGGTTCTAAGAAGTATAATTCAAAATTTCAGTTTATTTTTAACTCAATAATTATTTTGAAGCTTATTTTGTTATTTTATAATTATATTACATTATGGAGAAATAATGTGTGGATAGCTTCTACATTTTGGAAACCACAAATATTTTTTCTTCTGAGCTAAAACATGCTCACTTTACAAATATTTATGGAGAACTTGAAAAATTATAACATTCTTTGCTGTATCTTCAGTTCTCTATATTATTCTATTAAATGAAGCCATTGATTTTGTGTATTTTCTTGTATGAATTTTTAGTTGCTAAGAAAGGCTTGCCAATTGTTCTACTATGACAGTGTTTTTCAAATACATCATTTATGTTGCACATATAATGCTACAGTGTGTGTTAGATAAAAATTCATTATAGTATAATTGTCCTGAAGATTTAAATTTTTAACAATGTAAAATATTTTTCTTTATTAAATTTGACCTTTAATTCTATTTTATGTTGCATAATATTGCCAATTTTATTTTTTGTCATTGCCTACCATATTTTGCATATTCTTTATTTTCACAATTTGTGTTGTTTTTTGATACATAGCATATAATTGGATTTTGGTAATGAAATATTTGTCATTTAATAGGGTATTTATCTATACTTATTAAAATTTTGAACATCGCATTCATTTCTGTTATTTTATCTTAATTTGCCATTCACTCATACAGACTCTTTTAGAGCTTGTGTTAAATTGATTTACTCAAGCTCTTGTCTGTTTAAATCTGCTTGGAATGTTCTGTTTTCTTAACTTGTCTCATAGAACATGTATATAGTATTTCTCTACCTTTTTCCTCACTCTCTTCTAGTTGTCTTTAAGAGTTCTTTCCCCTTATCTCTCAAATACTGAAACACCTTAGCATTTTGTCCTATGTCCATATCTTCTTATTCTAACACTAGACACTTTCATCTAGCTCTTGGTTTCAAGATCTGTGTATATTCTGGCATTAAATTCTGGGACTGTATATTCAAATTATCATTAAATATGACAGTTGTATACCCCATAAACACCTCAAGTTTGATATATCAAAAGATGGGCTATTTACATTTGCCTTCTTCAACCCCAATGTTTTTCTCCATTGCTCTTCATCTAGAGCATAATCACGTTTAATTGCCCGAGACAGAAAATTAAGGCTATTCTTGATTTCTCACCTTGGTTCATGTTAATTGTACTGCTTACATACATCCTGAATTCATCTGCTTATTTACATTCTTACCTCTACTATCTTAGTTCAGATAATCTTAAATTCCAGCTCATCTTAAATTCCAGCCTCAATCAGTACAATATATTCAAATACATCTCTTCCCTTATTCTCTGTTGGTTCATCTTCTGTATTATATCTGTAATCAACTTTCTAAAATATATAAATGTCATATATGTTTTAATAAGTAATATTTTATATATATATATATGGTTGTATTTGTCCATTTTCACACTGCTAGAAAGATACTACTCAAGACTCAAGACTGGGTAATTTATAAAGCAAAGGGGTTTAATTGGCTCACAGTTCCATGTGGCTGGGGAGACCTCAGTAAACTTACAATCATGGCGGAAGGTGAAGGGGAAGCAAGGCATGCCTTACATGGTGGCAGGTGAAAGAGAGTGAGGAAAAAAGTGTTACACTTTTAAACCATCAGATCTTGTGAGAACTCACTACCATGAGAACACCATGTGGGAAACTGCCTCCATGATTCAATCACCTCCCACCAAGTTCCTCCCTTGACATGTGGGGATCAAAATTCAAGATGAGATTTGGGTGGGGACATAGTGCCAAACCATATCAATGGTCGTATCATTCCTTAGCTTAAAATCATTTGATGGTTCCCCATTACATGCAAGATAAGAGCCAAACTTTTAGAACACAGCTTAAATATCCCTTCCTCTCTTGGACCATGCCTACTTCTCTAATTTCATCTTCTACCCCTTCCCTTCCCAACTGCATGCTTCAGCAATCCTTTTACTTTTATTTAAAAGGATCACTTCAGTTAGGATGTTGCTGTCCCTACTCAGCCTCTCCTGACCAGACAAGTCTGGGTTAGGTTTTAGGTTCCTCTATAGAACACTGGTTATGTGTCCTTCTTCATGGCACTTGTCACATTAAGTTGTAATTAACTAATCACTTGAATGAATCCCCACCTGTCTATGTGCCTTTTATGAAGACATGTCCATTGTCTGCCATGCTTTCCCTTGTATTCCTAGCACCTTGCATTGTGAGGGCACAACACACAACATGGTGAATGAATGAATTAATTTGTTTCTACAAATTTGTATAAAGACACAAGAGGAGGTGAGAACTTAATGGAAAGATAAATAGCATTTATTTAACACACACCAGTGTGCTAAATGTTTTAAAATGTATTACTCTTTCAATCTTCAAAAATTCAAAACAAATAGATCAAACTAGTGTTAAGAAAGGTTAAGCAAACTTACTTAAGATAGCATAGATAGCAACTAACAGAGCTAAGATACAAACTCTTAAGTTATTCTTTCTTCTGCTCTACAATATTTATTCATTCATGCCAAAAGCTTAGAAAATAATTAAAGGGAAGAAGTAGGAGGCATCATTAATTTCCTTGGCAGAAATCCATTTAAGACTCTTGGAACATCTTATAACAGTGAGTCTGTGATGGTTGTTTTGGTATCTTGACAGTACTAAAAGCTCCCCTATTGCTATTATTCCAGATCCCATGTCAACAACATAAGATTTTTTTTTATTCTATCAGTTATAGTCTTATTATTCAGTATGCTCAACTCAGTTCAGAGATATTTATGAATTTATCACTGAAGGCCATCTGTCCTAGGCGTATGTGAACAAACACAATGACACCTAGAGAGAATAAGAGAAAATGATTGAAAATATTGGTCATCATCCTGATAAAATTTCTCAGAATTCTGTGGTACCAAGAAGGAGAGGGGCCCAGCTATCCACTGCTAGTTGCAAATATTCTTTGACTAAAGTGAGAGTTTGTTTTTGGGACATATTTACTATATCAGGCACTGTTCTGTGTGCTTTACACCTATTAACTCAATTTTACTGACTATCTAGAAATAATTTATTGCCATTCTTTAGTTTTATTTAGGAATTTGAGACATAGAAAGATTAAATAAATTACCTATGCTCACATAAATTGTAACAGATTTGAAAACAAGCAATGTAACTCCAACGTCTGTGATTATAACCATTATGCAGGGCTTTAGAGAAGTGTTTAAAAGTATCTTTTTCTATGCTACTTTGAATATAAATTTTATTTGTTAGCTCATGTTCTTATTGTTTGTAGTTAAACTCCTTGTTCTCGCCTCTGCTAGGGATCCTTTTATTTACTTGCTTATCACTAGAAAAGTGATATATTGTATCCTGTATTTCAATTCTATTGGATAATAGCAAGAGCAAATTTGTTTATAGGTAAAGAAAGTTGAATTTCTAAGCCTTTCTGCTTTATTTTGTGACTTATATGTTTTTATGTTTATATTTCCATAACCAAGATGGCCTTAATGATCCTCTCAGTTTGACTAAACTTTACAAAGGCTTTTTCCTGTCTCTGGTACCCTGACCCACCTTTTCCTGGAGCATTTATTTTAGAAACCTTGTCATTGTAAATGCCTTTTCTGCTCATTTGAGATGTATATTTTTTAAGAAGTCTTTTGCCAGTTCCACATTCCAGAAATATATCAAGCATCTAGGAAACATAACTGCAATGTCATCTAAGATAACACCCTTATCACCCAGTCTCTGTGGGAGGGAAGGAGACTAACTGGTAGTCTTCTTGCTCCAAATTGTGAAACCTACCTCCTGTCATAAATTTTAAGAATTTATTTTTTCTCTAAAGCCAATTAGCAAGCAAACACAGGCAGCCTGTGAGCTCCTTCTCAGTCCAGCCTTTAAGAATCCTCCTGCCCTTTGTTGCAATGGAATTGAGTTCAAACTTAGTTCTGGGCTCTCTGACCTATTGCGGTAGCCTCAGAAATGTTCTTCCTGGCCTGCTTAATTTTCTCCAGTGCAATTTTGCTTTGACACCTTGTCTGTAGAAAACACATATTAATATCATGGTAAATATGTTGACAACATAGACTGGTCTTTTCCAGGTCTTAATTCTTTATATGTTCGAAATTTTAAGACTTTGGTGAAGAAGATCTAGGTTGTAATGTGGACATTTTTTGAAAGAAGAAATTGAATCTCAAAACACTCTGGTGAGCTCTTGCTTAAGATCAAATGAGAAAGCATGTTCTGGAGAAGAAAGTACATTTCCTCCATTGTGAGTTGTGAGTTCAAGGCATTACATCTTTTTAAGAGGATTAAAAAGGCAAAGATTGGAAAATATACATATATGTAAGCACATTATTGAGAGGTGGGGGCCGGGTAAATTTTAACTGTAAGGAGAGTATAAACCAACAGAAGTTAAGAAATAAATATTCAAAAGGGAAAACCTAGATTCAAAACATAAAAAGCACTTATTTAGTCCTATACTTCCTTAAGCAATAACATGACCTACTCACTAATTTAGTGGGAAGAATCACTGTGAAGATGAGACAGACTATCTGGGGAAATTACTGTTGCTTATAATTGTCTACAGTTATTTAAACATTTTTGATGTAACCAAAATAGGGAGTGGTATGCTATTCTGACTACTACTTTTGTTTTATTGAAAAATTCTCCAGTGGTTCCCATTGAAGATTGACTGAAAATAAATTTCCCCTTACTTTGGAAGTTTTTAATTATACGCAGTTATTTATCTGGCTTTTTCTTATGGAGCTGTAAATTTTTTTTCAAAAACAAAAAGAGCAGTACATACAAGTAGGACACATTTAATTTTTTCCTGTTAAAAAACCCACAATATTTGCATATTTTTCAAATTGCTTTGTGTGTTTTCCAAAGCAGTGTTAAGCAAATCAGCACATTTATCTAAGGAGAAAATGATATCCTAAAATACTTTGATAAACCTAACTTGTGAAATAGCTTCTAGTGTTCATGTGTTTCTACATGAAAACAAAACAAAACAAAACAAAAATACACAGAACATAAAAAGACTATCAATTAACTAATCAAGTTAATGACTTCTTTTAGGACACTTGAGCGGATTTCAAATGTGCATTTAAGTATTAAAATTAAACATTGAATATTCTGTGAAGAAAACTTCTATCATTTGAACAGAATGTGAACTAAATTTGGGAGAAAAAATAACAGGGAATTCAGCCCACCAGATTTGATAAAATATTTTTCATGCATCTGATCTCTGGGGACAAATACTAAACTTTGGTTGTTTTCCCATAACTCTCATCAACCCCAAACATAGAAAGTATTTGGCTTAAGAAAAAAAACAAAAACCCAAAAACAGGAATAGTTCTTTTTCAACTTATATTTGTTAAAACCATGTGAAATCTATGTTATAGTGCAATATAAATACTATAAGGTGGCTACTTTTAAGCAATCATTTTGGTTCCTCTTTCTGGAATTGCTAACTCTGAATAGAGAACACAATAAGGGTGAGTTATCTCTTCCATTAGTTTTGGTACCATATCATGCAATTTTAAAGCATTCATTCAAAGTAGGCATTTTATATGAAAAAAATAAACTTTATTTTTGAGATAAGTTCTTTCAATCCTCCAGGCATTTTGGATGTGGGTACTTACTAGAGCTTCCACCAGAAAGTTGTACTCAGGAGTGATTCTCTGCCAGAGCCATCCACTGCCTGGAAGGTTAGATCAAAAGCGTCAACATCAACAGATTTTTCTTCATGCTCACTCTGTCTGACAGTTTAGATTAGAAATATCTGCCAGCTGTTCCTTTTCCTACCTTTCTTAGTTTTGGTAAGGTGACAAATATAACAGACTTATTAACATTTTTTCTATAGCTTAAATGTCAGAGTCAGCTTTCCAAATATGAAAAAATCCTAGAATTTAAAAAGTATCAGGAATTTCAGCACATTACCCTTAATTTTTAAAATTATGGGACCTCCCACAAAATTAAACAGAATTATCTTTTTGGAAGAGTAGAGAAGAGATAAAACACATTACTGCGTTTCTTACTAAAATGCTGAAGAATATAAATATCTCCAGGAAATGAAAATAAACTAAAAGAAAAACACAACTTATGACTACTTCATAGATAAAATATAACTTGACAGAGGAGGAGGCTGAAAGGAAATAGGAAGAAACCCCATTTACTGACTGCTCTGATTTATGTTCTGTATAAGCTTTGTCATTTCCCTCCATTTCTATGGTCTTTTTTCCCCTTAATTTCTGTGGTCTTTTATTTTTAAAATAAAAATAATACTTGCCTTTCCATCTGAAACAATTCAAAGTTAGAATGAAAAACTGTTTATACTATAAAGCATTATGTAATGTAAAAGATTCCTACTTTTTGAACCCACTGATTCTGTAATTTCTAAAATAATTATTAAGATATTCAAAATATTTTCACTTTTTCACATATTTAATATGGATTTTGGAGCTTAGTTGGCTCCAATAGGATCTTGATTGGAGGCCAGCAGTGGTGGCTCACGCCTGTAATCCCAGCATTTTAAGAGGCTGAGGTGGACGGATCACTTGTGGTCAGGAGCTCAAGACCAGCTTGGCCAACATGGCAAAAACCCATCTCTACTAAAAATACAAGAAAAAAAAATAGCCAGGCATGGTGGTGTGTGTCTGTAGTTCCAGCTACTCAGGAGGCTGAGGCATGAGAATCACTTGAACATGGCAGGCGGAGGTTGCAGTGAGCCAGGATCAGGCCATTGCACTCCAGCCTGGGGGTCAGAGGGAGACTCTGTGAAAATAATAATAATAATAGTAATAATAATAATCATCATCATCTTGGTTGGGAACTATTGGGAAGTTCTAGGTGGCTCTTGCTCATTATAATAGGTCTCTGGTTACACTCACCGCTTAACTCACCACCCTTCCTGAATCTTTTTCTTCCTAGTGAAGTTCATTGTAAACAGTGGCAATATGCCAGACACTAAGGAACATTCTGTGTTTCCAAGCAAATATGTAGTAGAGAGATCTGAATTAGGGTCCAGTTAGGCATCAGTAGCAAGGGATGGAGAATGGGGTGGGAGAGGTAGGGAAGGAGACAGTGAAATCTTTATGCTGACCTTACAATGAGTTTTGCGTTTTCTCCACAGTGGAAAGCTGACCTTTGCAATTGACTCTAGCACAGAGGCTGCATTTGAGAAAAACTGTGTGTTTGGATAACTGCATGTGCTTTCTAGCTGTTAACTATTCTAGAATGTGCCTGAATGAAATCTGGAAGATTGTGATTAAGTTTTCATTCAGAAGGTATGCCCAGGCTGAATCCCTCATTTCTCTAAACCTTGAGTTGGAAGGTCGCTTTGTGGGAGTGCTCTTTCGGTTGTGGGTATGCCTGGGGGGTTCTGCCCCTTTACCTCTGTCCCCATCTCAACTAGACAGTACATACCTTAAAAATAGAAAGGCAAAGCCACTAGGTGCTTAGAAGGGGGCAGTGAGGCAAGGGGAAGTCCTATAAGAGGAGTGGTTGAATCCTTCAGCTGTTGGATCATTCCATCTCTCACTCTATTATTTCTAGCCTGAATCACATAGACATGGTGTGTTGTGGTGAGAGCAGTCAGATGGAGATGGCCCCATTTCCTCTAAGGGGACTTGATTATTCACTTTCCAGAAGCACAACAGCAACTTTTTTCTCAGGAAGGGAAGCCATTGCAAATCTGGAGAACAATACTGCCGTAGTCTTCAGAGAACTTCTCTATAGAAGGTCCCTTATTTAGATGATATTCTAAAGGCCTGGGACAATAATCCAGAAAGACAATTTCAATCATCTTAATGATCCCTAAGTTATTTCAATTATCTAACCAACCCTTCAAATAAGACAGTGCTTCAAGAAGGCACAGTCACATTAATCAGACATCCTAGAATGACAGTATTAGAAGAGACTTTAGTCAAAATTGATCTAAAGCAAATAATTCCTTAAAATAGCAGCGTTGGTAAAACATTATCTATGCTTAAACCCTACACCAGCAGGCGGTGCACATACTCACAGGCATTTTGATGTAGGAGAAAGCACTCGGCTTTGGAGGCAAAAGAGACTTTGGGTCCCGGCTCTGTGCTTTGCTATGTGAATGTAGGCTATTTTGTCTTTAACTTCCTGATATATTTACAATGGAAGAGAAAATGGTATCTTTTTTCATTTTGCTCATCTGAGCATGAGGTGAGACAATGTGAATAAAGCATCAAAGAACATGCTTAACAATTGGTATTTTTCTTCGCAGCCTTTTCATGGTTACAATATGCCTTCTGCCTTTAAGTACTGCCACAAACCATGTGACCTCAAGAAAAGTACTTAACCTCTCTGGGCCTCAACTTCTTCGAATGTAAAATGAGATCCTCAGACTGATTGATTCAAAAGTCCCTCCAAGGACATTTTTTACTAAAATATGAAACATCATGGTGGATTTCTGAAGACATTACCTTCACTTTCATTCCCTTATAGCCAGCTGTTATCATAGGCTTGGTTGGGCTAGACATAATTACTTTTTCCCTATGGAGTCAAGAAACAAACTAAATGGCAGTGTCCTTGAATAATTTATTTGACTCCTAGAATTAGTACATTATCATTGTTGCTATGGAAGAAGTAATTTACATTTTGAAAGGGTATTTTACTTCTTTTATCTCTGAATGTATTTTAATCCTTTTACTACTTGGAAGACATGACTCCATTATTTAATGTCAATACTCCTCATATCCCGTTATTTGGGTGGGGTCAGTTATCATCTGCAATGTCTGATGAGGTTAATGCACTGGGACTCTGAGCGCCTACATTCAGTTAATGAATTTGAAGCAGAGTCTCCGGAGTGTGCACACTATGAGTACCTTATCAGTCCCTAAGTTTTTGTTTCCTTTTTGGTAGTGTGATATGTAGAATAAGAGTTTATGTATATACAATGTTTAATCCTGAAAAGTAGGTGTTGGATTTGGGAATGTGTAGTTCTGTGGAAGGAATATATATTCTGTGATCAGACATAGACTCAAATCTAGACTTCATAATTTATTTGCACATGACCCTGGCTAGGCACTTTATGAATCTGAATTTCATTTTTTTTGAAATGAAATTCAAAATAAAGACATCTATAAAATAAAGACACTATTGACCTTCAAGATGATTGTGATATTACATGAGAAATTATTTGTCAAAATACCTTTTAAATACATCTCTATACCAGTGCAATGCCTTATTTTGATTAGTGAGATTACTATCTATCAATTCCAGGAGACATTTAGCTTGGAGAGAATTATAGGCAAGAGAAGGTGAATAAGATTTGTATCTTATAGGAGAACTGCTGAAGAAGAACAGTAGCAACTGAAAGTTTGGTAGAATAAGTGCCCTGGAGTTCGTGTTGTCATCACACTAAAAAAAGGCACAATACAGGATGAAAGGCAGTGAAAGTCCTGGAGGCAGCCGTGACAGATTCCTTTTTAGTCTTCTGACTACCTGACAGTGGTAAATATTGGCAGTCAATGCAGTTGTTTTGGTTCTTCTCACCCCAGAAACATAGTAGGATTGTACGTTTCTGCTCCTTTGAAATTAGATGAGGCCTTGTGACTTGCTTTAGCCAATGAGGTGTGCACAATTATGACATGCATTCATGACCAGATGGCAACCACTCCCTTGACCAAATGCTCACAACCCATGAGGACAATATAGATCAGAGGTCGCAGCCGACCAGTGAAAGCCATGAAAAATAAGCACGGTGTAAATGTGTTGCCTTAAAACATTTTATGTTTTTTTTGTTTTGTTTTGTTAGTTCAACATAAATTAGACTCTACTGATAGATAGAATAAGTTAAGGTAAGTAACTCATTCAGAGGTTTATGAGAATCTCTGCTTTTTCAATGGAGAAGCCAGAAGCAAGAGTTGGAGTGGATCTTAATATGGGGGAGTTTCTGGAGAGTGTGAGTGTGAGAAAGAATCGTGCTCTTCAGAGAAAGGGCTAGTCAAAGGACCTGTGCTGTGCTGTATCAAGCAGTTAGAAGTCAGAGGCCCAGATTCTGCCCAGTGCCTGCTCCTATTTTTATTATTCTATTTCCATCTCATTACAATTTATACAGGGCGGGCCATTATATATGTTAATATGCTTAAGAAGAACTTTGTAATTCTCTTAAGACCTGATTTGCTATACAGCTATGATTATATTAAGAAAGACAGCAGCCATGTTTAGGTGTTTTCACATTGGTTAGACAAAGAAGATCATAGTAGCAATGGATGCAAGGGGAATCGTGGTAGCTTTCATTGATGATCTTATGCATACACCTCAAAACTTTTCTAGTCTATGTAATCTTAGTCTCACTGCCTCTCCAATCTCATCTCATGCATTATCCTGTTTTCATTTTATTTCTCTCAGTGAACTCCAGCTTCTTCTTCTAATATCAACTCAATTGCCACTTTTCAGATGCCTTCCTTGGCCCTTCTGAGTATATGAAATAATCTTGTTACTTACTCTCATAATTTTATGCACCCTCAGTTTGCAGCACTTATCATGATTGTTATTTCTACCTTTAGTTTTGTAATTTTCTGATTAGAGACTATCTCCCTCACTAAGTCTGTAAACTACATGAGGGAAGGGGGGTTTAATCTGTATTCAATCGCCTTTGTATATTTAGACACTAGCACAGTGCCTAACATGTGGTAGCACTCAACAGGTATTGGTTAAGTGAGTAATCAATTAAAGTCACTATGGTGGTCATCTAACATACTCATTTCTTTGACCACCCAAAACCCTGTGAGATAGGTAGCTATGTCTTCATTTTCAAAATGAGGATTGGTTAACATATTTGCTCCAAATCATACTTATAGATGGTGCAGCCGGATTTTGAATCATGTTTATCTGACTTCAAAGGCTGTGATCTTTCCATTACATGCCTCTGCCTCACCAGAGACTAAAGAAATGCTTTAATTTCGAGGGAGTTAATAATGCATGGGAACTGAACTGAATATAATTTTATGCTGTTCTGCACTAGAAGAATTTTTTATTATCCAGCTGTAGCTTTGTGCCTTCATCTCTTATCAAGAAGAGGTAATTACCTTCATTAAAAGGCAACCCCTTTTCTCCCATATAACTTTGATGCAGTGGGTAAAACACTATTTTCTTTACTCCTTGCTCCCTATAAACTAGTATCTTCAAAAGCTGTCAAAGTTTGCAAGCAGATGGCCAACTATTATTCACTCCTTAAGTTCCTCTGCAGCAATGCATCATCAGGTCCATCAGCAAATAGTAACATATGAAAACATATTGTCTCATCTTTAGTATCTCCAAATGTCGCTTTAACATTTGTTATTCCACTCTGGTTCCTAATTAAAGAAAGCTCATTTCCAATTCCCCTGACTGATATCTACCATTTCAACAATGCCCTTTATGTTTGTCCTAGAATATTCATCATTGTCTTGTTAATACAGTTGTCTTCAAATAAAATGGCAACTAACAAAGCCCTTTCCTGACTTTTTAAAAGTCTTTGATTATTTATTTCTATTTGACATCCTCTTCTGTCTTAGGCTATGATTCCACCCTGGACTCATACACAGTGACATCTGCCACTTGAAACTTGATGGGCATTTTTACCTTTTTAAGCTCTTTATCACACTTATCCCTCTCCTGCTGCTGCTAGCCTGAGTGGTATCTTTTCTGCAGCTCCCACTCACTATCCCCTTTTCCATCTTTCTTCTCCGGGCTGTTTATCTTACACCCTCAGCCTGCCCCACTCTTTGCTCAGGTTCACCGAGGTCTAATACCTCTCATGTCATTCATTTCCCTCTCATATTCATTGAGCTTCTTAAGAAGATCAGTTCGTCTCTGTGATTTAATATCTAGTTCTTAATTTTATACCTAAAAGATAATACTCAAAGAAAATCATTCTTACCTACTCTGCTCTGTGTTTGAAAGGCATTTGATCCTATCACAGTAACATTGATTTGCATTTTGAATTTGTTGCCATTTAAAATAAATTAAAATTTTGTCTTAGCTTATAATCAGATTACAGTAGCAGCACGAATCCACCTGACTTTAAAAATCTGGAGAGAGCCATTTGCTTGTATAATAGGTCAACTCAAATATCACTTTGAATGTATATTGTAAGGCTGGTACTAGGATTTCTGTGATAATAACTCTGCTTCTAAAAATTAAAGGATTTGAACATGAGAAAAGACTCTTTTATAGGAACATTAAGTGATAGGGAGTATGTAGCTTTTAAAAAACAGGCTTAATGGCAAGAAGTAGAATGTATTTGCTTTGAGGGAGCTGCTCAGAACAAAGGATGGATGGTGGAGTGACTCTAATGAAGGTGAACCCCTAGCACCAGGGGGCCCCTATTCTTGCTCCCACAGCTTTGGGTTGTTTATAACTGATGAGGTCACAATATGGGACATTCAAACATCTGATAATATCCTTTTAAATGACAGAAATAAACCTAATTGAATTGCCATATAAAAGTTAAGTTTCTTAACTAGGCATGAAGCCCTGATGAATAATGGATTCAAATTAGGGCTAGTGAGAATAAGGAAATGAACCTAAATACATTTTGCCTATCATTTCAATGCTAACTTTTATTTGCTATTGTATCTTAAGGGAAAATAAGTATATTTGCTAAAGACATTTGTAAAATAGAAATAGAAGGCACAAATCAAATCGAATCTAGTTAAATATCACTCTGGTTAATGCATATTTAGCTGAATAATATTTTTGAAAATTTTAAGTTTAAAGTAATAATATATTTAATTATACTCTAGACTATACTAACAAAAGCACATTATCCCACTTTTTTCTGTACTGGTTAACACAAGGTAGAATTCCATCAGAAATACACATCAAATGTAAGCTTGACATTGCAAAATTGGACAGTGATGAAATAGAGAACACAAAGAAAAATGACCAAGGTGGTATTGCATTTGGAATGGATGTTCTGACTATTTATTCATTCATGTAGATACATTCAATGGGCTCCCTGGAAGATACTAGTGATGCAATAATAAATATGACAAACATGTCCCCAACTTTATAGAAGAAATGAAAAGACTGTTGAAAATCATTATGAGGTGATTAATGTTACAGGAAAAGCAGAAAAAATAGGTGAACATATAGGAAGGTGCCTAATCAAGTTTACGAATCAGAGGAGAGTGTGTGGAAGAAACACAGAATGAAAAAAGAGGCATAATTTATTCTCTTCAGAAGGCTTAGTGAATCAGAGAAAGTATGGTGTCTTGAGAAATCGATAGCAAATCAGGAAGTTTGGTGAGTAATTTCAAGGGAGAAGAGTAGGAAAGACAAAACAGAAAAGTAGTGGAACCATATACTGAGAGTTATATTAGCCAGGCATTGCAGTTTGCATTTAATCCTAGGAACAAATGGGACAGCATCTTGGTATCACACAGCTCTAGCAGGTGATGGCCATTGTGGTCTCTCTATTGTTAGTAACAGCCTACAAAGTCGTGTAGTGCATAACCTGTGCAACTGTCTACATTGATCCCAAATGGGAAGTCGTTTCATATCTGCAAACAGAAGAGTGATATAATTTTGGGGGGTTATAACTATATAAGAACACTCTAGCTGCTATGCAAAACATAGATCGTTTGTCATATATATGTATATATACACACACATTCATTTATTCACTCATAAGCAAGTCTTTATTATATACATGTATTATGAGTCAGGAACTCCCCTACTTATTCTAAGATTCAGCAGTTAGTAAGATAGTCAAGGTCTCCATAATTATGGAGCTTGTATTCTGGTATGGGGGAAATAGAAAAAAAATAATGTATCACTAAGTGAACAAAATAGTTTCAAATGCTAGGTGTTACGTAGAAAAGGAGGTAACACATATGTAGATTTGAAAGATTCAAAGGAGTTATCCATGTGAAGATCTGCAGGCACAGGACATTAGGAACAGTAAGCATGAAAACCTAGGCAGGAATATTCTAGATCAAGGAACAAAAAGATGAGAGTGTCTGGAGCATAGTATGTCAAGGAAAGTGGAGCAAAAGGAATTCAAAGAGGCAGTCTAAGGTCTAATCAAATAAGTCTTTGTAGGGGTGGTTGAAAGAATCAGATGTGTGGATATATACAAGAGAAAACAAATTGAAAACAGAATAAATATGGTGAAATACATGGTGGTAATTCCATTTAAAGGGAACTTAAAACTAATTCTATATTGCTGCTGTCAACCAAATTAGGTGTAATGGGTGGTTGTTAAAAAAAGGAAGATTTTATTTTCACAAACCGTCCATGAACAGAGCTGCCTGTCACTTGAGATATTTATGCAGAGTCAGTGCAAGGAAATTCTGCTCTGTGGGAAAGGTCCCCTGTGCAAAAAGTAGACAATTTGCTTCTGAAGTCACTTCCCACTATAAAAATTTTTAGTTCATTTGGGGAAAATAAGGTGCATAAAGATTTCCTATATTCAATATCAGAATCTTTTTGGACCATGGTCATTGACATTTGCAGTTTCAGTGTACAGAGGAAAAGATGAGGAGGCCCACTCTCTGTTGTTCTGAATCCCTACTGAATTTCCACTTTTTTTTTTTTTAACATGTGGGTTTCAGGCTCTACTTTATGATTGCTTTCATGTGACATAAACCTATCTTGCTATTAGTCACAGACAGAAAAATGTAGCATTTTCCTACAAAAAATACTAGTTTAAAATAAATAGGATAATCAGGCTTTAGAAAGGAAAATCAAAAGGCCCATATTCTTTTTATTATTATTATTATTATACTTTAAGTTTTAGGGTACATGTGCACAATGTGCAGGTTAGTTACATATGTATACACGTGCCATGCTGGTGTGCTGCACCCATTAACTCGCCATTTAGCATTAGGTATATCTCCTAATGCTATCCCTCCCCACTCCCCCCACCCCACAACAGTCCCCGGAGTGTGATGTTCCCCTTCCTGTGTCCATGTGTTCTCATTGTTCAATTCCCATCTATGAGTGAGAACATGCGGTGTTTGGTTTTTTGTCCTTGCGATAGTTTACTGAGAATGATGATTTCCAATTTCATCCATGTCCCTACAAAGGACATGAACTCATCATTTTTTATGGCTGCATAGTATTCCATGGTGTATATGTACCACATTTTCTTAATCCAGTCTATCATTGTTGGACATTTGGGTTGGTTCCAAGTCTTTGCTATTGTGAATAGTGCCGCAATAAACATACGCATGCATGTGTCTTTATAGCAGCATGATTTATAGTCCTTTGGGTATATACCCAGTAATGGGATGGCTGGGTCAAATGGTATTTCTAGTTCTATATCCCTGAGGAATCGCCACAGTGACTTCCACAATGGTTGAACTAGTTTACACTCCCACCAACAGTGTAAAAGTGTTCCTATTTCTCCACATCCTCTCCAGCACCTGTTGTTTCCTGACTTTTTAATGATTGCCATTCTAACTGGTGTGAGATAGTATCTCATTGTGGTTTTGATTTGCATTTCTCTGATGGCCAGTGATGATGAGCATTTTTTCATGTGTCTTTTGGCTGCATAAATGTCTTCTTTTGAGAAGTGTCTGTTCATATCCTTCACCCACTTTTTGATGGGGTTGTTTGTTTTTTTCTTGTAAATTTGTTTGGAAATGTCCATATTCTTAAACAAAAGCACTGAGACTTTTTTTCCTTTTCTATTTTTTTAAGCTCATATTTTTTTGATCTGCTTTTTCAGATTATATGTGTGGTCTTCACATCTATGTACATGTTCAAGAGTGAGCATCTTAATCTTTCTAAGATTACATTTATTATACAGCTAGTAGTACATTGTTTAGTCAAAGAGTTAGAAAGAAGTTATGCTTGGGTGTCATATGTTTGGTTATGTTAAGCAATGGGTACAAAGGAAAGAGGATGAGCTCACTGAGCATCTCTTTATGGACATACTTCAGCACCTTCCATCCATCCTTAGAATAAAGACATTAGTTTTTCTCTTGGCTTGCATAATCCCACCTGTTCTTGATCCCGTGGCCTCTCTAGCATCTTCTCACAAAAAGCATGCAAGCATCAATTCTAAATTCGTTGTACTTCTTCTTTTCTTAAAGCCTTTGTACTAAAATATTTAAGGGTTTTTCTTTGGTATGGGGTTTCTGAAATATAAAGATCGAAACATTTAAATATCTTAATCTAACTTTCTGTCTCAGTACAGCAGATAATGAAGGTAAACATAGGTAGGCTCCCTTTGAAGATTTTAAAAGGGTCGTGTGTCGATGCTTTAATATGGTGCTGTGAAAAGTTACAGGTTTTACACGTAAAAATATTATAGAGAAAACACTGCATTTTGATGTGATGCAAAAATAATTCCTTTAGAAGGAGTGGATGCCTTAAAAATTTTGTGGACAGCAGAATTTCTTTAGGACTGATGGATTGCTTTTAATCATCTTAGTTTTCTGCACTTGTGACTACTGCTGCTCCATTTTTCAGAATTCATTTAGTTTTACATTAGCCTGTGTTCATTTGGTACAAGATAAGGATAACATTCTTTTGCCAGATCATCAACTTTTAAAGGATTCATCTTCACTAATAAAGTAGAAGATTGTGTCAATTAGTCAAATAATTGGAGCAAAACCTGAACGGTTCTCTGCATTTTTCCTTCAACTTTTTAAAGGTATAATTGACAAACAAAAATTATATGTATTTAAAGTGTACAACTTGATGGTTTGCTATATGTATGCATTGTTGAAATGATCACCACAATCAAGCTAATTAACATCCATGTTTTTAGTTGCACTGCAGTATCACATTACAAATGTAAATAATTGGCTGCTCTGCCTATGGGCTAACCTGCTCTGTCTATGGAACAGCCAATTTCTGACACTCTGTTCCTCTAATAAACTGACTTTGCTTTCATTTAAGAAAAAAAAGAAAAAGAAATGTAAATGAAATGTAAATGTAGCTTTGTTAAAGTACATTTTGCATTGCCTTTTACTGGCTGACAGTGGTCAGGAGAACTTCTCTGTACCTCAGTCCAATATTGCTGTAAAGCTTACAAAGTTAATCTTGTGCATTTAACTATTCTAAGGGAGCTCTCAGGTTTAAAAAATTAGAAACAAAAAACAAACTCTGAAACACTAAAGGAAAAAAAAATTGAACCTAATCCTTTTAAAGGTATAATCAGTGACTAATTTGTACAATTTAAAAATTTACTTTGATATATCTCTACCTTGATATTTAGATTGTAATTTTTTCTGCTTTCTTAAAGTAGCACAGATTCCATTGCTGTTTTAGCTCTATGTACTGTCATCTATACATTTTATTTCCTTTTTTGGTTGTTTTGAATTTCTTTGACTGTAGAGTAAAAGAGGGCAGGGTCAAAACCTTTTGTATAATACGCAGCATGATGATGTGAATCAATTATGGATAACAGCTATAAATATTTTTTCATTTCCTTGAACAGTTGGAGCTTGAATATAATCTTCACTGTCCTTGAAAAAGAGTTTTCAAATGGATTTTCTTCCCTATAAAGTGAATATGAGTCTGTATTTGCCCATAAAACTCTTTGTGCAAAATTTCAGCTTTAAAAAATTAAATCTGAAAGTTGCATAGATTCATGCTCCCTGTGCTAAAATTATGTTAGAAATGAAAAGTGCCTGAAAACAGAGATAATACAATGCAAATTGGTCTTTGCATGTCATTAACCTGACATCTATGATGTGCCTTGCTCAATTTCAGTATTTAATAAGTGTCCAATTTTTAAAGTATGAATAAAAATTAGAAACAATAACAAGTAAGTTACTTTCCAATAAATAGACATGTCCTCACTGATTTCAGAATAGTAATTGGGTGTAGCACATTAACTAAGTGGCCTAGAGCAATTTTGTAATAATCTTCTAAGAGTTTAGGGAAAAAAAAAATCAACATTTTATTACTCTTAACACACTGCAGTTACTGCTTCTCTTAATTCCTTTTAGTGAGCTGTCAATAAATTTCACTCCATTAGATGCTGAATTTAATTAGCTCCAGGGTCACATTTTATGTGATTTCTAAATTGTGTGCTATTTACAATGTCTAGTAAACGTTACCTGTGGCAACATAAATATATTTAATCTATAGTCAGTAGTAGACAATTATTTTTCATTCCCTGGATATTACACATTCAAAACTGCTGTTTCTGATTACTTTCTGAGCTCTTCGGCTATGTCGTATGGGAACAGGACCAGCTACATAATTTGTGGTTCCTAATGCGAAATGAAAACACGAGTCCCCTGTTAAAAAGTTACTAAGAATTTTTAAGATGGTAACAGTAGAATTGGAGCAGGGACCTTTTAAAGAGAGGCACCCTGTGTGATTGCACAGGTCACACACACCCATGAACTCAGCCTGGTGTATGAGTATAGTGTATTTTTAACAAAAATAATATCTGATGTGTATAAATTGTATTATTTGTAAATATTATGCCTGGGTAAATGTGGATAACCAGAGATCAGTCTACTATGTATAAAGACAGAAACTGTGATCTCCTTGACTTTCAGCAAAAATGACTTAGGTTTATCATGTAAACAGAATGTTCTTAGAAAAAGATACATTATCCTTTGATCAAGTGTTTGATCTGAAAATCTATATCCCATATAAGTAGATGCCAATACCAGGCATTGTTTTTAAATTTGAACATCTTATTCTAAATCAAGATCCTATTTAAGATAACTCAGTTTTTCTTTGAAGTTGTCATGTGGTATAAAATGCTGGTATTCGACTTCCTCTCCATTCTTCTGTCCTTTTTTGGTAACAGAATACTGGCAGGGTGCTATGCGCAAAAGCTACATTTACACTCTACATTTACTTGAAGAGACCTGTGACCAACACACTTTAAGTAAAACTCTTTTGTTACTCCCTTTCTTCCTGTCTGTCACAACTGTGAAGGCTGAAGCTTCAGCAGTTATCTTTGAACCATGGGTCACCCTTGAGGATGATAGACATATACAACTTATGGTGCAACAGATAGACAAAATAAGCCTACTTCGTTAATGACTTTGAAAACATTTTAAACCAGCCCTGAATTGCCTGTATAAATGAACAGCCACTTACTTTATTTCAATCTCCGAAATCCCGTTTATTAGTTGAAGCACAGCTTTGACTGATACCGGAGATAACGTTCCCCCTTTTTTTTTAATTGTGTTTTACTGGATCCTGCTATTGTTGTGGTAATAACAGATAGATATAAAGCATCTCTATATGATAACATAAGTAGAGAAAAGTTCTTTAAAATAAAATAAACATAACTCCACTTCATTTTGTTATAATAGCTTTCAAAATCTGGCCAATTGTTTGCTTTGCTTGTTCTATAAAAGTAATCAGAGTTTTCATTTTGTTTTGTATTTGTTTTTTATTTTTGTGCTTTTTTGTCTTATTTTCTTGGTTTCTTTTAACCTGTTACAAATTACCTTAGGGTTTATTCATTCATTTAAGCAGTGACCCAAACTGATGACACAAAAACAAATAAGATATGGCATCATCCCTTAAATGACTCAGAGCTTAATGAGAGATTAAATGTGTAAAATATAATTTGAAATACAACTTGGTAAGACTTACAATGGAAGGAAAAAATAATACAGGTTTCCAGTTCCACTAAAACAAATGGCTGCCTTCCTTCCTAGGAAACTTAGAAGCGCTAGTAAACATCCAACCTTGATGATTTCTAGAATCTGATGCCTCTTAGACCCATTGCTAAATAAATAAAACTTTGTTCTTTGACTTTTTCCAACCTTGTGAGTAAGAAATGTTAGATTGACTTTATAAATTATTCTCTCCACCCATGTAGAATCTAAGGATGTGATTTAGATTTTAAAAATTAAGCTTTATTTTTTTTTATAAGTATTGGTTTATTTCAAGAAATAGAGCAGGGTTCATGAATTTCCTTTAGGTAACATGTATTTCCTTCTGTTAAATCTATATATTATGCCTGACAGAGGTGGCATTAACTTTTAAGTCACTATTACTTAGGTACTATTTGGTTACACTCTAAATTTTCTTCTCAATGTTTCTGCCATTCATTCATTTTCAATATTTTAGTGGAGTTTTGTCCAGCTGAGATAATATATTTCTTTCTCAACAGGATTCTGTAGTAGACTGCTGAAAAGTATAATTTCACATATGTATGATAAAAAAAAAAAGGAAAGCGAAGCTGCACTTGATAAGAGACCAGACTAGTGAAGGCTTCAAAATAGATAGAGGACATAGTCTTTATCAGTAGATAAAACTTCAACAACTACTACCTTTTTAGTTTAAAAAAAGAAGAAATTCACAATTTTAAAACACCTCTAGATACATGAAATATCTAAAAGCAAGTCAAATAATGTGACCTACTCAGACTTCAAACTCAAAAACATAGTAGACAAACTAAAATAATAAATACATTTTAAACTACACTTTGAACACCTAAGGTGTTATAAAAACATTTTTTGATTATATAATCACTATATATATATATATACACACACAAACAAAAACATATATGTACACATGGTAGAAAACTTGGAGAACACAATAAAACACAAGAAAGACAATTAAAAACAAAGATCACTTATCTTTCCATGATCTAGAAATAAAATTTCATGAGTAATCTGCCATTTTTAATGAATCAATGTCAATAAATCTTTATAAATATACACAAACATGCGCACACAACACTGTGGTCTAATTCCACATAGCTTAACACTAACAAAAATTGAATAAGTTAGTTTTTTATAACCGTGTAGGAGGGTTCTGGGAACAAATAGGAAACATGCAATATGAACATGTATTCTTCCCCCTCCACCTCTAATCCCAGCCTCAATCAACCTACTTCCCCTGAGCCTTATGGTAGTTTGTGCCTTTTGTCAATGAGTATAGGCAAGTGAAACCTAGATTTTATTGGAGTTACATAAGGAGGGCTAGCAACTGAAAGCCTTAAGGCAGATATGGAAGATGGAGTATCCTGGGAAGTTATAGGTTCTCAGAGAATTGTAGAAACTGTAGTGACATGAACTTGTCTTAAGATATCTGGTTTCTTTGAGCACAAAGTCAATGAACAATTGGGCCAAGCCTCACCAGACCCGAGGCAGGTATAATTTAGGGAAATGAGAGAGACTTTGGGAGTTTCAGCAAAGCCTGGCAACCTGTCTTTTTACTTGTCCATGGCCCATAAGGGATGAGATTGCTTTGTCCCCAGCCCCTGTAAGACTGCGGTGCTTAGGAAAAACAACTAGACCTGAGCCCCATGAGCTCAGTTGGATGAGTTACAACCCATCTAAACCAGCCAGTTCTCCGAGAGAGTGATCAGTCTCAACAGGATGATATGTATTCAATAGAACATGGCTGTTGAATGAGATAGCCACTTGAATAAAATATAATGACAGAAGCACACAAGAAAAATAAATTCCCATACCAAAAACAAAATAAAATGAAAAAATGAGATTTGCTAGCTAAATAATTTCTTAAGTGATTTAAAGATAAGATGTTCACCTAAGATCTGAATTAATGGTCTATAAATTTAAGTGCAAGAAATGGCTCAAAGAACAAGGAAAATTATATAGAGGTATAAATTATGAGAAAAAGGAAAAAATGCATAGAAGATATATCCTGGTGAACTAACAGGTGATTAACATAGTTCTAGAAAAAAATTATTATGTGTTAGAAGTGATAAGTAAAGAAATTATAGAAGAAAGTTTTCCTGTGATAGAGATCTGAGACTCATTGATTAAGTATCTTTATCAACTTTTAGACTCGACAAGAGAAACAGAATATACTTGGATATAACCTATTAAATTTCTTGTATACTCATGAAAAAGAAAAATTTTGAGCTTCTAGGCAAATAGGAAAAATAACTTAGATTGGTACCAGACTTTTAATTTGCAACTGTGGGCAGTAGAATACTAAGAGCACTGATGAACTGATGAACAGAAAGGTCTACAGTCCAAAAATCCTGATATGCTAACTTTCCAGGGGAAGAAAAAAGATATTAAGAATCCAAAAAATACATTTATGTAACTCCTATAAAGAAAACATTCAAGGAAGAGTCTTTGTGCCAACTGACAATATGTGAACTAGAACAAAGGCCTTAAAATGGAAGAAGAGAGAAAATGAGGTCATTAACCTTTCTGTCTCCTGCCTTCTGTAATAATTGATGCTAAATAAATGGGATACACTAAGAATATGCAATATCCATCTCAATATCTGTTACAAGAACTCTTGTAGCAAAAGGGATCTACAGTAGGAGAACTTCCAATAATAACACTTACCTAACAGTAGTAAACAATTTCACCAAATCTATGCATTGGAGATATGTTGAGGAGGAGGGTAATTATACTCTACTCCATATTTTTATTCTTTCTCAGGGGTGAGACTGAGGAAAAGACAGAAGAGAGACGAGGTAAAAATAGTCTAAAATTTTGTCTTAATGTGGTTAGAAGGAAAAAAAAAAGCTTGATGAGAAAAACAATCTATGTTGTTGGGAGAAATTATGGGTATTTTTTATTCAATGAATTATAAAATTATTTTAATTTGTCTTTTATTTGTTACATATTTTTTCTGTTTAATTATTTGGCCAGGAAGAAATAACTTTAAAAATTAGGGTAGAATTTCATACTTAGGGAAAAATGGAAAGAAGAGTAGTAATGTAAAAGAAAACACAATAATGTAAAAGAAAACACAAAATGATGATGCAAAGAAAAGAAAACACAAAGTGATGATGCAAAGAAATATTCAAGTAGATATAAATATGTTTCAATATATGAAACAATTTTATTATACTTTAAAGATTTCAAATTTCTGAAATACTTTATCAAGTTTTCCTACAATCTGAAAGCTAATAACAGCATTTTTGAAATTATTACAAAATCATAAAATAATGTACCTTAATGGATATTATAAAATATTTTAATGGTTTACCATTAAATATATTTCTGTGTACATAAATATTGATGATTCTATTACAGAATCTTGGCTTCTGGACTGCAGTTATCTAAGATGATTGGTTTCTTAGCACTAAAAAGATATAAATGCCTTGATCCTGGACCACAGAGAAAATTCCCTATTAATTAAACATGCTGTTTAATTAAAAAGTCAACAGCAGTTTAATCTTATGAAGACATATGATAAAAACAAAAGAAATCTTCATTTAAGTTACTTTACTGAAGGTATATTTGTTTGGCAAAGATAAAAGCACAATAAAAAATTATTCTTTATAATAAATAAAAATAAATAATTTTACTTTTTTCTTTTTTAAAAAAAGTTATCTTAAAGTTCAGGAGTAGGAGCCAGGTGCAGTGGCTCATGCCTGTCATCCCAGCACTTTGGGAGGCCGAAGCAGGTGGATCATGAGATCAGGAGATTGAGACCATCCCGGACAACATGGTGAAACCCCATCTCTACTAAAAATGCAAAAATTAGCAGGGCATGGTGGTGTGCACCTGTAGTCCCAGCTACTCGGGAGGTTGAGGCAGGAGAATCGCTTGAACCCAGGAGACGGAGGTTGCAGTGAGCCAAGATTGTGCCACTACACTCCAGCCTGGAGACATAGAGAGACTCTGTCTCGAAACAAAACAAAACAAAGGAACAAACAAACAAAAAAACAAAGTTCAGGAGTAGGTTAAATTTGCACCTATTTATAACTTCAAAATCGATTTCTATAAACTTATAGATACTCGAATATAAAAATAGGACACAGTATGAATTGTTCTTGTACACAGAGCTCAAGCGGTAAAACTTTGAAAAGCTGTTGGAAAATATTTCCTTTGATACTAATTTTAACCTGTATTCTAAAAAGGTTTAATGGAATACATTTAAAAAAATGTGTTATGAAAGGCATAGAAACTACAAAAGCAAAATTCTCAATTCAGTCATAATATTTTAATACCTAAAGTTCTATTCTGAGTTAAGAGCTCTAGATTCTAGAGAAATCTAAAGGATCTTCATAGGATCATATTATTTGGGATTGGTGTTCTTTAAATTTGACAAAAAGCATGATTGAAAAGCTTGTGAATTATAACAATGTCATCTTATACTGGTGTATACCTTCGTTATTTATAGAATATTTTTACATATAAATTTCCCTTTCATAGTAATCTTATCAAATAAGGTTAAAAATTAGCAACCCCATATTATAAGGAGAAAGGCTGAAGAGTGGAGGCTTATCATCTGCCACCATTATACATCCAATGACAGAATCAGGACCCAGAACCAAGTGTTAGAAATTTCTGTTGAGCTTGTAATACACATCACTGTGACTTTATCTTGAATAGGAAAGAGAAGATCAAATTTTTTCTATCTGCTCACATTAATATACTTTTTATTCAGATTGTATGCAATCTGAATAAAACAGATTTAAAATGTTTATCTTTTTAAATATTTTTATCTCTTAAAATTTTAAAATATTTTAAAATATTTAAAATAATTTATCTCTCATTTTAAAAGTTGCTTATTTATTAAAATCTTTCTGCATATTATTTTGTTATTTCAACACAGGCTTTATAGAGTTCAAGACTAATAAGACATTTACAAGACGATAAGAACACTTTATTGGTCACATGAAGTTTTTAAAGTGAAGTAACAACTTATAAATCACAAATTTATCAGAAAGCAGAGATAAGTTGTAAATACAAACAATTTAGCATGATAAACAAATAGAAGAAAAGTGAAAACACTCTAGGAAGCATACACAATATCATAATGTCTTTCTTGAAATATTTATGATATTTTCCTGTATTTCAATTCATGAAGGAGAATTACTCATGTCATTATTTTATAACTAAAAATTACATGCCAAAATTACCAACGTATCAAGTATTTTGCCCAAATTCAGCACATAAAAATATTGGTTTCTGGGCCGGGTGTGGTGGCTTACGCCTGTAATCCCAGCACATTGGGAGGCCAAGGCAGGTGGATCATGAGGTCAGCAGATCGAGACCATCCTGGCTAACGTGTTGAAACCCCGTCTCTACTAAAAATACAAAAATTAGCTGGGCATGGTGGTGCACTCCTGTAATCCCAACTACTCAGGAGGCTGAGGCAGGGGAACCATCTGAACTTGGGAGGCGGAGGTTGCAGTGAGCCAAGAGCACATCACTGTACTCCAGCCTGGCGACAGAGCGAGACTCCATCTCAAACAAACACAAAAAAATTGGCTTCTTTATAGTAGGCTTTGTTATTATGAAACTATCATTGCAAAATCAGTGACTATATTCAAAGTATACTTGTCCAATCAGTACTATCTAACACCTCTGAAAGGAATTCTTTTTTTTTTTTTTTATACTTTAAGTTCTAGGGTACATGTGCACAACGTGCAGGTTTGTTACATATGTATACATGCACCATGTTGGTGTGCTGCACCCATTAACTCGTCATTTACATTAGGTATATCTCCTAATGCTATCCTTCCTCCTCCCCCCACCCTATGGCATGCCTCGGTGTGTGATGTTCCCCTTCCTGTGTCCACGTGTTGTCATTGTTCAATTCCCACCTATGAGTAAGAACATGCGGTGTTTGGTTTTTTGTCCTTGCAATAGTTTGCTGAGAATGATGGTTTCCAGCTTCATCCATGTCCCTACAAAGGACATTAACTCATCATTTTTTATGGCTACATAGCATTCCATGGTGTATATGTGCCACATTTTCTTAATCCAGTCTATCGTTGGTAGACATTCGGGTTGGTTCCAAATCTTTGCTATTGTGAATAGTGCCACAGTAAACACACGTGTGCATGTGTCTTTATAGCAGCATGATTTATAATCCTTTGGGTATATACCCAGTAATGGGATGGCTGGGTCAAATGGTACTTCTAGTTCTAGATCCTAGAGGAATTGCCACACTGTCTTCCACAATGGTTGAACTAGTTTACAGTCCCACCAACAGTGTCAAAGTGTTCCTATTTCTCCACATCCTCTCCAGCACCTGTTGTTTCCTGACTTTTTAATGATCGCCATTCTAACTGGTGTGAGATGGTATCTCATTGTGGTTTTGATTTGCATTTCTCTGATGGCCAGTGATGATGAACATTTTTTCATGTGTCTGTTGGCTGCATAAATGTCTTCTTTTGAGAAGTGTCTGTTCGTATCCTTTGCCCACTTGTTGATGGGTTTTTTTTTTTCTTGTAAATTTGTTTGAGTTCTTTGTAGATTCTGGTTATTAGCGTTTTGTCCGATGAGTAGATTGCAACAATTTTCTCCCATTCTGTAGGTTGCCTGTTCACTCTGATGGTAGTTTCTTTTGCTGTGCAGAAGCTCTTTAGTTTAATTAGATCCCATTTGTCAATTTTGGCTTTGTTGCCATTGCTTTTGGTGTTTTAGACATGAAGTTTTTGCCCATGCCTATGTCCTGAATGGTATTGCCTAGGTTTTCTTCTAGGATTTTTATGGTTTTAGGTTTAACATTTAAGTCTTTAATCCATCTTGAATTAATTTTTGTATAAGGTGGAAGGAAGGGATCCAGTTTCAGCTTTCTACATATGGCCAGCCAGTTTTCCCAGCACTATTTATTAAATAGGGAATCATTTCCCCATTACTTGTTTTTGTCAGGTTTGTCAAAGATCAGATGGTTGTAAATGTGTGGTATTATTACCAAGGGCTCTGTTCTGTTCCTTTGGTCTATATCTCTGCTTTGGTACCAGTACCATGCTGTTTTGGTTACTATAGCCTTGTAGTATAGTTTGAAGTCAGGTAGCATGATGCCTCCAACTTTGTTCTTTTGATTTAGGATTGGCTTGGCAATGTGGGCTCTTTTTTGGTTCCATATGAACTTTAAAGTAGATTTTTCCAATTCTGTGAAGAAAGTCATTGGTAGCTTGATGGGGATGGCTTTGAATCTATAAATTACCTCGGGCAATGTGGCCATTTTCACGATATTGATTCCTCCTATCCATAAGCATGGAATGTTTTTCCATTTGTTTGTGTCCTCTTTAATTTCATTGAGCAGTGGTTTGTAGTTCTCCTTGAAGAGGTCCTTCACGTCCCTTGTAAGTTGGATTCCTAGGTATTTTATTCTCTTTGAAGCAATTGTGAATGGGAGTTCACTCATGATTTGGCTCTCTGTTTGTCTGTTATTGGTGTATAAGAATGCTTGTGATTTTTGCACATTGATTTTGTATCCTGAGACTTTGCTGAAGTTGCTTATCAGCTTAAGGAGATTTTGGGCTGAGATGATGGGGTTTTCTAGATATACAGTCATGGCATCTGTGAACAGAGACAATTTGACTTCCTCTTTTCCTAAGTGAATACCCTTTATTTCTTTCTCCTGCCTGATTGCCCTGGCCAGAACTTCCAACACTATGTTGAATAGGAGTGGTGAGAGAGGGCATCCCTGTCTTGTGCCAGTTTTCAAAGGGAATGCTTCCAGTTTTTGCCCATTCAGTATGATATTGGCTGTGGGTTTGTCATAGATAGCTCTTATTATTTTGAGATACGTCCCGTCAATACCTAATTTATTGAGAGTTTTTAGCACAAAGGGCTGTTGAATTTTGTCAAAGGCCTTTTCTGCATCTATTGAGATAATCATGTGGTTTTTGTCTTTGGTTCTGTTTATATGCTGGATTACATTTATTGATTTGTGTATGTTGAACCAGCCTTGCATCCCAGGGATGAAGCCCACTTGATCATGGTGGATAAGCTTTTTGATGTGCTGTTGGATTTGGTTTGCCAGTATTTTATTGAGGATTTTTGCATCGATGTTCATCAGGGATATTGGTCTAAAATTTTCTTTTTGTGTTGTGTCTGTGCCAGGCTTTGGTATCAGGATGATGCTGGCCTCATAAAATGAGTTAGGGAGGATTCCCTCTTTTTCTATTGATTGGAATAGTTTCAGAAGGAATGCTACCAGCTCCTCCTTGTACATCTGGTAGAATTCGCCTGTGAATCCGTCTGGTCCCGGACTTTTTTTGGTTGGTAGGCTATTAATTATTCCCTCAATTTCAGAGCCTGTTATTGGTCTCTTCAGGGATTCAACTTCTTCCTGGTTTAGTCTTGGGAGGGTGTATGTGTCCAGGAATTTATCCATTTCTTATAGACTTTCTAGTTTATTTGCATAGAGGTGTTTATAGTATTCTCTGATGGTAATTTGTATTTCTGTGAGATCAGTGGTGATATCCCCTTTATCATTTTGTATTGTGTCTATTTGATTCTTCTCTCTTTTCTTCTTTATTAGTCTTGCTAGTAGTCTATCAATTTTGTTGATCTTTCCAAAATACCAGTTCCTGGATTCATTGATATTTTGAAGGTTTTTTTGTCTCTATCTCCTTCAGTTCTGCTCTGATCTTAGTTATTTCTTGCCTTCTGCTAGCTTATGAATGTGTTTGCTCTTGCTTCTCTAGTTCTTATAATTGTGATGTTAGGGTGTCAATTTTTGATTTTTCCTGTTTTCTCTTGGGGGCATTTAGTGCTATAAATTTCCCTCTACACACTGCTTTAAATGTGTCCCAGAGATTCTGGTATGTTGTGTCTTTGTTCTCATTGGTTTCAATGAACATCTTTATTTCTGCCTTCATTTTGTTATGTACCCAGTAGTCATTCAGGAGCAGGTTGTTCAGTTTCCATGTAGTTGAGTAGTTTTGGTGAGTTTCTTAATCCTGAGTTCTAGTTTGATTGTACTGTGGTCTGAGAGACAGTTTGTTATAATTTCTGATGTTTCACCTTTGCTGAGGAGTGCTTTACTTCCAACTGTGTGGTCAGTTTTGGAATAAGTACAGTGTGGTGCTGAGAAGAATGTACATTCTGTTGATTTGGGGTGGAGAGTTCTGTAGATGTCTATTAGGTCCATTTGGTGCAGAGCTGAGTTCAATTCCTGGATATCCTTGTTAACTTTCTGTCTCGTTGATCTATCTAATGTTGACAGTGGGTTGTTAAAGTCTCCCATTATTATTGTGTGGGAGTCTAAGTATCTTTGTGGGTCTCTAAGGACTTGCTTTGTGAATCTGGGTGCTCCTGTATTGGGTGCATACATGTTTAGGATAGTTAGCTCTTCTTGTTGAATTGATCCCTTTACCACTATGTAATGGCCTTCTTTTTCTCTTGTAATCTTTGTTGGTTTAAAGTCTGTTTTATCAGAGACTAGGATCGCAACCCCTGCCTTTTTTTGTTTTCCATTTGCTTGGTAAGTCTTCCTTCGTCCCTTTATTTTGAGCCTACGTATGTCTCTGCATGTGAGATGGGTCTCCTGAATACAGCACACTGAGAAGTCTTGACTGTTTATCCAATTTGCCAGTCTGTGTCTTTTCATTGGAGCATTTAGCCCATTTACATTTAAGGTTAATATTGTTATGTGTGAATTTGATCCTGTCATTATGACGTTAGCTGGTTGTTTTGCTTGTTAGTTAATGCAGTTTCTTCCTAGCATTGATGGTCTTTACAATTTGTCTTGTTTTTGCCGTGGCTGGTACTGTTTGTTCCTTTCCATGTTTAGTGCTTCCTTCAAGAGATCTTGTAGGGCAGGCCTGATGGTGACAAAATCTCTCAGCATTTCCTTGTCTGTAAAGGATTTTATTTCTCCTTCACTTATGAAGCTTAGTTTGGCTGGACATGAAATTCTGGGTTGAAAATTCTTTTCTTTAAGAATGTTGAATATTGGCTCCCATTCTCTTCTCGCTTGTAGAGTTTCTGCAGAGAGATCCACTGTTAGTTTGATGGGTTTCCCTTTGTGGGTAACCCGACCTTTCTCTCTGGCTGCCCTTAACATTTTTTCCTTCATTTCAACTTTGGTGAATCTGACAATTATGTGTCTTGGAGTTGCTCTTCTCAAGGAGTTTCTTTGTTGCGTTCTCTGTATTTCCTGAATCTGAATGTTGGCCTGCCTTGCTAGGTTGGGGAAGTTCTCCTGGATAAAATCCTGCAGAGTGTTTTCCAATTTGGTTCCATTCTCCCTGTCACCTTCAGGTACACCAATCAGATGTAGATTTGGTCTTTTCACATAGTGCCATGTTTCTCTGAGGCTTTGTTCCTTTCTTTTTATTCTTTTTTCTCTGAAGTTCTCTTCTTGCTTCATTTCATTTATTTGATCTTCAATCACCGATACCCTTTCTTCCAGTTGATCGAATCGGGTACTGAAGCTTGTGCATTCATCATGTAGTTCTCGTGCCATGGTTTTCAGCTGCATCAAGTCCTTTAAGGACTTCTCTGCATTGGTTATTCTAGTTAGCCATTCGTCTAATCTTTTTTCAAGGTTTTTAACTTCTTTGCAATGGGTTCAAACTTCCTCCTTTAGCTCAGAGTAGTTTGATCGTCTGAAGCCTTCTTCTCTCAACTCATCAAAGTTATTCACTGTCCAGCTTTGTTCTGTTGCTGGCGAGGAGCTGTGTTCCTTTGAAGGGGGAGAGGTGCTCTGATTTGTAGAATTTTCAGTTTTTCTGCTCTGTTTTTTCCCCATCTTTGTGGTTTTATCTACCTTTGGTCTTTAATGATGGTGACGTACAGATGGGGTTTTGGTATGGATGTCCTTTCTGTTTGTTAGTTTTCCTTCTAACAGTCAGGACCCTCAGCTGCAGATCTATTGGAGTTTGCTGGAGGTCCACTCTAGACCCTGTTTGTCTGGGTATCAGCAGCAGAAGCTGCAGAACAGCGAATATTGGTGAACCGCAAATGTTGCTGCCTGATCATTCCTCTGGAAGCTTCATCTCAGAGGGGTACTCAGCTGTGTGAGGTGTCAGTCTGCCCCTACTGGAGGGTGCCTCCAAGTTAGGCTACTCGGGTGTCGGGGACCCACTTGAGGGGGCAGTCTGTCCATTCTCAGATCTCAAACTCCATGCTGGGAGAACCACTACTCACTTCAAAGCTGTCAGACAGGGATGACATTTAAGTCTGCAGAGGTTTCTGCTGCCTTTTGTTCAGCTATGCCCTGCCCTGAGAGGTGGAGTCTACAGAGGCAGGTAGGCCTCCTTGAGCTGCAGTGGGCTCCACCCAGTTCGAACTTCCTGGCCTCTTTGTTTACCTACTGAAGCCTTAGCAATGGCGGGCATCCCTCCCCCAGCCTCTCTGCCGCCTTGCAGATCAATCTCAGACTGCTGTGCTAGTAATGAGCGAGGCTCCGTGGGCATGGAACCCTCCAAGCCAGGTGCGGGATATTATCTCCTGGTATGCTGTTTGCTAAGATGGTCGGAAAAGCGCAGTATTAGTGTGGGAGTGACCTAATTTTCCAGATGCTGTCCATCACTGCTTCCCTTGTCTAGGAAAGGGAATTCCCTGACGCCTTGCACTTCCCGGGTGAGGTGATGCCTCGCCCTGCTTTGGCTCACGCTTGGTGGGCTGCACCCACTGTCCTGCCCTCACTGTCTGACAAGCCCCAGTGAGATGAGCCCGGTACCTCAGTTGGAAATGTAGAAATCACCCGTCTTCTGCGTCGCTCACGCCGGGAGCTGTAGACTGGAGCTGTTCTTATTCAGCCGTCTTGTAACCACTGCAGGAATTCTTAAAAATTATTTATGATTTCAAATCCTAGATTTGTATTTTACCACCCAAATATCACCTGTAGAAATGCAAATGGATTAACAGTGTTTAACCAACACGTTTATCAAAATAAGTGGAATATAAGGGCATCCAAATAGGAAGAGAGAATGTCGAACCATCTCTCTTTCCAGATGACATGACTTTACTTCCAGAAAACCCCATAGTCTTGGCCCCAAGTGTCCTCCAGCTGATAAATGACTTCAGCAAAGTTTGCAGGATACAAAATCAATGTACAAAAATCACTAGCATTTCTATATACCAACAACAGCTAGACCAAGAGCCAAATCAGAAAGCCAATCCCATTCCCAGTTGCCAGAAAAAGAATAAAATGCCTAGGAATACAGCTAGACAAGGAAGTGAAAGATTTTTACAATGAGAATAGCGTAACACTGCTCAAAGACATCAAAGACACAAACAAAAGGAAGAAGATCCCATGCTCATGGATAGGAAGAATTAATATCATTGAAATGGGCTATACCACCCAAAGCAATTAACAGATTCGATGCTATTCTGATGACACTCCTCATGGAACTAAAAACTATTTTAAAATTGATATGGAACCAAAAAAGAGCCTGAATAGCCAAAACAATCCTAAGCAAAAAGAACAAAGCTGGAGGCATCACATTAACTGACTTCAAACCATACTACAAGACTACTGTAACCAAGCAGCATGGTACTGGTACAAAAACAGGCACATAGACCAATGGAACAGAGTAGAGAGTCCAGAAATAAGGCCACACATCTATGGCCATCTGATCTTCAACAAAACTGACAAAAACAAGCAATGGGGAAAAGACTTCCTATTCAATAAGTGGTGCTGGGATAAGTGGCTAGCCATATGCAAAAGACTGAAGCTGGACCCCTTCCTTACACCATACACAAAAATCAACTCAAGATGGATTAAATACCTAAGTATAAAACCTGAAACTATAAAAACCCTGGAAGACAACCTAGGCAATACTGTCCTGGACATAGGAACAGGCAAATATTTCATGACAAAGACACCAAAAGCAATTGTGACAAAAGCCAAAATTGACAAGTGGGATCAACTTAAGAGCTTCTGTGCAGCAAAAGAAAACTATAGACAGAGTAAATAGACAGCCTACAGAATGGGAGAAAATATTTCCAAACTATGCATCTGACAAAGGTCTAATATCCACCATCTATAAAGAACTTAAGGGGGAGGAGCCAAGATGGCCGAATAGGAACAGCTCCGGTCTACAGCTCCCAGCGCAAGCGACACAGAAGACGGGTGATTTCTGCAATTCCATCTGAGGTACTCTGTTCATCTCACTAGGGAGTGCCAGACAGTGGGCGCAGGTCAGTGGGTGAGTGCACCGTGCGCCAGCCGAAGCAGGGGCGAGGCATTGCTTCACTCGGGAAGCGCAAGGGGTCAGGGAGTTCCCTTTCCAGGGGTGACAGATGGCACCTGGAAAATCGGGCCACTCCCACCCGAATACTGTGCTTTTCCGACGGGCTTAGGAAACGGTGCCCCAGGAGAGTATAGCCCACACCTGGCTCAGAGGGTCCTACGCCCACGGAGTCTCGCTGATTGCTAGCACAGCAGTCTGAGATCAAACAGCAAGTCGGCAGCGAGGCTGGGGGAGGGGCGCCCGCCATTGCCCAGGCTCGATTAGGTAAACAAAGCAGCCTGGAAGCTTGAACTGGGTGGAGCCCACCACAGCTCAAGGAGGACTGCCTGCCTCTGTAGGCTCCACCTCTGGGGCCAGGGCACAGACAAACAAAAAGACAGCAGTAACCTCTGCAGACTTAAATGTCCCTGTCTGACAGCTTTGAGGAGAGCAGTGGTTCTCCCAGCACGCAGCTGGAGATCTGAGAACGGGCAGACTGCCTCCTCAAGTGGGTCCCTGACCCCTGACCCCCAAGCAGCCTAACTGGGAGGCACCCCCCAGCAGGGGCAGACTGACACCTCACACGGCCGGCCAGGTACTCCAACAGACCTGCAGCTGAGGGTCCTGTCTGTTAGAAGGAAAACTAACAAACAGAAAGGACATCGACACCAAAAATCCATCTGTACATCACCATCATCAAAGACCTAAAGTAGATAAAACCACAAAGATGGGGAGAAAACAGAGCAGAAAAACTGGAAACTCTAAAAAGCAGAGTGCCTCTCCTCCTCCAAAGGAACGCAGTTCCTCACCAGCAACGAAACAAAGCTGGACGGAGAATGACTTTGACGAGCTGAGAGAAGAAGTCTTCAGACGATCAAATTACTCCGAGCTACGGGAGGATATTCAAACCAAAGGCAAAGAAGTTGAAAACTTTGAAAAAAATTTAGAAGAATGTATAACTAGAATAACCAATACAGAGAAGTGCTTGAAGGAGCTGATGGAGCTGAAAACCAAGGCTAGAGAACTATGTGAAGAATGCAGAAGCCTCAGGAGATGATGCGATCAAATGGAAGAAAGGGTATCAGCCCTGGAAGATGAAATGAATGAAATGAAGCGAGAAGGGAAGTTCAGAGAAAAAAGAATAAAAAGAAACGAGCAAAGCCTCCAAGAAATGTGGGACTATGTGAAAAGACCAAATCTACGTCTGATTGGTGTACCTGAAAGTGACGGGGAGAATGGAAACAAGTTGGAAAACACTCTGCAGGATATTATCCAGGAGAACTTCCCCAATCTAGCAAGGCAGGCCAACATTCAGATTCAGGAAATACAGAGAACGCCACAAAGATACTCCTCAAGAAGAGCAACTCCAAGACACATAATTTTCAGATTCACCAAAGTTGAAATGAAGGAAAAAATGTTAAGGGCAGCCAGAGAGAAAGGTCGGGTTACCATCAAAGGGAAGCCCATCAGACTAACAGCGGATCTCTCGGCAGAAACCCTACAAGCCAGAAGAGAGTGGGGGCCAATATTCAACATTCTTAAAGAAAAGAATTTTCAACCCAGAATTTCATATCCTGCCAAACTAAGCTTCATAAGTGAAGGAGAAATAAAATCCTTTACAGACAAGCAAATGCTGAGAGATTTTGTCACCACCAGGCCTGCCCTAAAAGAGCTCCTGAAGGAAGCGCTAAACATGGAAAGGCACAACCGGTACCAGCCACTGCAAAATCATACCGAAATGTAAAGACCATCGAGACTAGGAAGAGACTGCATCAACTAATGAGCAAAATAACCAGCTAACATCATAATGACAGGATCAGATTCACACATAACAATATTAACCTTAAAGGTAAATGGACTAAATGCTCCAATGAAAAGACACAGACTGGCAAATTGGATAAAGAGTCAAGACCCATCAGTGTGCTGTATTCAGGAAACCCATCTCACGTGCAGAGACACACATAGGCTCAGAATAAAAGGATGGAGGAAGATCTACCAAGCAAATGGAAAACAAAAAAGGCAGGGGTTGCAATCCTAGTCTCTGATAAAACAGACTTTAAACCAACAAAGATCAAAAGAGACAAAGAAGGCCATTACATAATGGTAAAGGGATTAATTCAACAAGAAGAGCTAACTATCCTAAATATATATGCACCCAATACAGGAGCACCCAGATTCATAAAGCAAGTCCTGAGTGACCTACAAAGAGACTTAGACTCCCAAACATTAATAATGGGAGACTTCAACACCCCACTGTCAATATTAGACAGATCAACAAGACAGAAAGTCAACAAGGATACCCAGGAATTGAACTCAGCTCTGCACCAAGTGGACCTAATAGACATCTACAGAACTCTCCACCCCAAATCAACAGAATATACATTTTTTTCAGCACCACACCACACCTATTCCAAAATTGACCATATAGTTGGAAGTTAAGCTCTCCTCAATAAATGTAAAAGAACAGAAATTATAACAAACTATCTCTCAGATCACAGTGCAATCAAGCTAGAACACAGGATTAAGAATCTCACTCAAAACCGCTCAACTACGTGGAAACTGAACAACCTGCTCCTGAATGACTACTGGGTACATAACGAAATGAAGGCAGAAATAAAGATGTTCTTTGAAACCAACGAGAACCAAGACACAACATACCAGAATCTCTGGGATGCATTCAAAGCAGTGTGTAGAGGGAAATTTATAGCACTAAATGCCCACAAGAGAAAGCAGGAAAGATCCAAAATTGACACCCTAACATCACAATTAAAAGAACTAGAAAAGCAAGAGCAAACACATTCAAAAGCTAGCAGAAGGCAAGAAATAACTAAAATCAGAGCAGAACTGAAGGAAATAGAGACACAAAAAACCCTTCAAAAAATCAATGAATCCAGGAGCTGGTTTTTTGAAAGGATCAACAAAATTGATAGACCACTAGCAAGATTAATAAAGAAAAAAAGAGAGAAGAATCAAATAGATGCAATAAAAAATGATAAAGGGGATATCACCACCGATCCCACAGAAATACAAACTACCTTCAGAGAATATTACAAACACCTCTATGCAAATAAACTAGAAAATCTAGAAGAAATGGATAAATTCCTCAACACATACACCCTCCCAAGACTAAACCAGGAAGAAGTTGAATCTCTGAATAGACCAATAACAGGAGCTGAAATTGTGGCAATAATCAATAGCTTACCAACCAAAAAAAGTCCAGGACCAGATGGGTTCACAGCCGAATTCTACCAGAGGTACAAGGAGGAGCTGGTACCATTCCTTCTGAAACTATTCCAATCAATAGAAAAAGAGGGAATCCTCCCTAACTCATTTTATGAGGCCAGCATCATCCTGATACCAAAGCCTGGCAGAGACACAACAAAAAAAGAGAATTTTAGACCAATATCCTTGATGAACATTGATGCAAAAATCCTCAATAAAATACTGGCAAACAGAATCCAGCAGCACATCAAAAAGCTTATCCACCATGATCAAGTGGGCTTCATCCCTGCGATGCAAGGCTGGTTCAATATATGCAAATCAATAAATGTAATCCAGCATATAAACAGAACCAAAGACAAAAACCACATGATTATCTCAATAGATGCAGAAAAGGCCTTTGACAAAATTCAACAACCCTTCATGCTAAAAACTCTCAAGAAATTAGGTATTGATGGGACGTATCTCAAAATAATAAGAGCTATTTATGACAAACCCACAGCCAATATCATACTGAATGGGCAAAAACTGGAAGCATTCCCTTTGAAAACTGGCACAAGACAGGGATGCCCTCTCTCACCACTTCTATTCAACATAGTGTTGGAAGTTCTGGCCAGGGCAATTAGGCAAGAGAAGGAAATCAAGAGTATTCAATTAGGAAAAGAGGAAGTCAAATTGTCCCTGTTTGCAGATGACATGATAGTATATCTAGAAAACCCCATTGTCTCAGCCCAAAATCTCCTTAAGCTGATAAGCAACTTCAGCAAAGTCTCAGGATACAAAATCAATGTACAAAAATCACAAGCATTCTTATACATCAATAACAGACAAACAGAGAGCCAAATCATGAGTGAACTCCCATTCACAATTGCTTCAAAGAGAATAAAATACCTAGGAATCCAACTTACAAGGGATGTGAAGGACCTCTTCAAGGAGAACTACAAACCACTGCTCAAGGAAATAAAAGAGGATACAAACAAATGGAAGAACATTCCATGCTCATGGGTAGGAAGAATCAATATCATGAATATGGCCATCCTTCCCAAGGTAATTTACAGATTCAATGCCATCCCCATCAAGTTACCAATGACTTTCTTCACAGAATTGGAAAAAACTACTTTAAAGTTCATATGGAACCAAAAAAGAGCCCGCATCGCCAAGTCAATCCTAAGCCAAAAGAACAAAGCTGGAGGCATCACACTACCTGACTTCAAACTATACTACAAGGCTACAGTAACCAAAACAGCATGGTACTGGTACCAAAACAGAGATATAGATCAATGGAACAGAACAGAGCCATCAGAAATAATGCCACATATCTACAACTATCTGATCTTTGACAAACCTGAGAAAAACAAGAAATGGGGAAAGGATTCCCTATTTACTAAATGGTGCTGGGAAAACTGGCTAGCCATATGTAGAAAGCTGAAACTGGATCCCTTCCTTACACCTTATACAAAAATCAATTCAAGATGGATTAAAGACTTAAATGTTAGACCTAAAACCATAAAAACCCTAGAAGAAAACCTAGGCATTACCATTCAGGACATAGGCATGGGCAAGGACTTCATGTCTAAAACACCAAAAGCAATGGCAACAAAAGCCAAAATTGACAAATGGGATCTAATTAAACTAAAGAGCTTCTGCACAGCAAAGGAAACTACCATCAGAGTGAACAGGCAACCTACAAAATGGGAGAAAATTTTCACAACCTACTCATCTGACAAAGGGCTAATATCCAGAATCTACAATGAACTCCAACAAATTTACAAGAAAAAAACAAACAACCCCATCAAAAAGTGGGCAAAGGACATGAACAGACACTTCCCAAAAGAAGACATTTATGCAGCCAAAAAACACATGAAAAAATGCTCACCATCACTGGCCATCAGAGAAATGCAAATCAAAACCACAATGAGATACCATCTCACACCAGTTAGAATGGCAATCATTAAAAAGTCAGGAAACAACAGGTGCTGGAGAGGATGTGGAGAAAGAGGAACACTTTGACACTGTTGGTGGGACTGTAAACTAGTTCAACCCTTGTGGAAGTCAATGTGGCGATTCCTCAGGGATCTAGAACTAGAAATTCCATTTGACCCAGCCATCCCATTACTGGGTATATACCCAAAGGACTATAAATCATGCTGCTATAAAGACACATGCACACGTATGTTTATTGTGGCATTATTCACAATAGCAAAGACTTGGAACCAACCCAAATGTCCAACAATGATAGACTGGATTAAGAAAATGTGGCACATATACACCATGGAATACTATGCAGCCATAAAAAATGATGAGTTCATGTCCTTTGTAGGGACATGGATGAAATTGGAAATCATCATTCTCAGTAAACTATCGCAAGAACAAAAAACCAAACACCGCATATTCTCACTCATAGGTGGGAATTGAACAATGAGAACACGTGGACACAGGAAGGGGAACATCACACTTCGGGGACTGTTGTGGGGTGGGGGGAGGGATAGCATTGGGAGATATACCTAATGCTAGATGACGAGTTGGTGGGTGCAGCGCACCAGCATGGCACATGTATACATATGTAACTTACCTGCACGTTGCGCACATGTACCATAGAGCCTAAAGTATAATAGTAATAATAATAATAATAATAATAAAAAGAAAAAAAAAGAACTTAAACATATTTAAAAGACAAAAACAACCTCATTAAAAAGTGAGCAAAGAACATGAACAGATGCTTCTCAAAAGTAGACATACATGCGGCCAACAGGCATATGAAAAAAAGCTCAATATCACTTATCATTAGACAAATGCAGATAAAAACCACAATGAGATACATTTCATACTAGTCAGAATGGCTATTATTAGAAAGTCAAAAATTAACAGTCTGTCAAGGTTGCGGAGAAAAGGGAACACTTATATACTGTTGGTGGGACTGTAAATTAGTTCAACCGTTGTGGAAAATAGTATGGCGATTCCTCAAAGAAGTAAAAGCAGAATTATCATTCAACCCAATAATCCCATTACTGGTTACATACCCAGAGGAATATAAATCATTTTACCATAAAGACACATGCACACAAATGTTCATTGCAGCACTATTCACAATAGCAAAGACATGGAATCAACACAAATGCCCATCAATGACAGATTGGATAAAGAAAATGTGTTCATATACACCATGGAATATTATGCAGGCATCAAAAATAACAAAATCATGTCTTACAGAAACATGGAGGTAGTTAGAGGCCATTATCCTTAGCAAACTAATGGAGGAACATAAAACCTCATATCACACGTTCTCGTTTATAAGTGGGAGGTAAATGATGAGAACTTATGAACACAAAGAAGGAAACAACAGGCACTGGGGTCTACTCGAGGGGGAAGGGTGAGAGGAGAGAGAGGAGCAGAAAAATAACTATCGGGTACTGGTCTTAATACTTGGGTGATGAAATAAAATGTACAACAAACCCCTATGACACATGTTAACTTACGTAAACAAACCTTCACTTGTACCCCGAAGCCTATAGTAAAAGTTGAAAAAAAAAGTGGGACATAAGTGACTTATTTTGGAAAACAACCACTTCTCTATTTTCAGCGAATAAGGCACATTTTCTACAGGTTCATCCTGTCTGAACAACATAAGTAGGAACTGACCAAAATATTTTATCTCGTGATCTTTTTCCTGATCTTAGTTGCAAAAAGATCTTATAGATTTTCAACTGCCAATCTCCAAAAAAGACAGGAAAAGTGTTAGATGATGATGTGGTTACAAATTATACTTCCCTGAGAAACTATAAAGTTCTCAAGAATTAAAAGAAAAAAGCAATCCAGCTCTGTCCTCAATGGCATTGTATTTTTATAGCCAATTCCTGCCCAATATTAGATTAAAAACTGAAATTCAGAGTGTGCCAGAGACACAAAGGACATATAAATACCTACAGCTTCTATGAAACAGACACGAACAGTGGCATTTTAAAGTCAAACTTTGTGTATGTGGGTTAGAAATGAAGGAATGTAAATATCCTGTGTTCTAATTTGCATCCATTTGGAAATCAGAGATGGAAACTCATAAATTTCATATTAAATGATACATAAATATCATAGGTTAGAGGACACATTTTCAATGCAATGTTATGCTCCAGAAGTAAAATTCACTAAAGCTAGTAAAATGAATAGAGTTAATGCCCCAGGTATTAAACTGGAAATATAATCTGTAGATATTTAACTGGACTCTGAAAAGCCCATGATATTTTCTGCAGGATATTTAAGCGAGTTTCTAAGTTTGGCAGCAGTTTTGTATTCACCTAATTTTCTTCTTCTGAGTTTCAAACAGACTTTCACAGTTAAAAAGGCCAAGCATTTTCCTGAAGTTCAAGATGCCAATCATCTTCTAAAGTCACCGCTTCTTGGAGAACGTCAGCCACATCCTCTCTTCCTCTCACTTCAGCCACTGGAATTACGCCAATGCAGCTTTGGTTAATAACCAGATAAGGTGTCACTGGATAATACTGGTGCAGCAGGGAGTAGTGTTGCTTATGCCTCTTGCACTTCTGGTCTACTATTTCTCCACCTATGATGCCTGATAAAACCACTTCACAGTTGTATACTGTTAAAGGAAAAACTTCAGCCGTATTACATTTAAGAATTTAATTGAGCAAAGAACAATTAGCCAATCGGGCCGCCTCCGGAGCCAGAGTAGGCTCAGAGACTGCAGCGCAGCTGCGTGGTGGAAGAGGATTTATGGACAGAAAAAATAAAGTGACATACACAAAACAGAAGTGAGGTACAGAAACAGCCAGATTGGTAATAGCTCGGCATATGTCTTATTCAAACATGATTTGAACTGTTGACCGCAATCGATTGGCCAAAACTCAGTGATTGGCACAAGAGTAGATTGCAGTCTGTTTATACTTCCGTTTAGGCTATAGTTCATGATGTACAGATAAATCTTTAGGCTGAACTTAAAATAAGTAAGGAGTCAGCTTTAGGCTAAACTTTATTTGACAATATTGTCCTCCTGGGACACAAAAGGAAGGCCACCTGAGACATGGAAGGAGTACTATCCAGCCCAGATCACCTTGAGTCTGCTCTTGGAGAGTTCTCATTTCCAAAATTTATTTACACAGCCTGGATTTCTTAAACATTAAATATTAGATCAGCTTGTAGATTGCAAATTGCCGTGTTCCATATAAAATTGTATTATCACCTTCATGTGATCTTATTTTTCTTCTCTTTGTCTCTCTCCTTTCTTTCATTCTATGTTTCTTCTTGTGTGCTCTTTATTGCCTGTTGTCTTTCCTTATAATGCTTTTTTTTGGACCACAGGTCAGAGAAGAAGGCCTCTGCCATCTTGGTGGATAAGTGGTGCTTTCTCCTGTAAAGTACCCTTCCACATCCTTCCTCATACCTGTATACTTGGCTGTATTAGCATCATTTTGGAGAGAACCTCTGGGATTCACTATAATGCTGTCTTCAGGGTTCTTATCCTTTGTCTTAAGATGATGCTAGTTCATAAAGAAATCCTTTCAATTCTTCAGTTACAAAACCATCTTTTAAATGAGGTTCAGACCTTTTTTGATTTGAATTAAATTCAATTCTGTAATAAAGAAATTTACTTTCATTTTTAAAAAGTGTGGAGAGTAAGTCCCACTGGGAAAAAAACCTCTCATTTGGTTTAAGACAGATGAATAATAAAGAGAGAAAAAGATAACTAGATTGTTAAAATTTGACTGCAAAGAGAAGATAATTTCAACTGGAGAGCTGTCAGCACAGAACAGATGAGGGATGATAAAATAGGGATCAGAGATACTCCAGGCAAGTGAGAGTTTGAATGAACATCTAATAATACTGAACAACTTGTGGACATTTTGAAAAAGTTAAGAACTTGGTATCTAAAAGCATCTTTCTCTATACTATGTGTTCTATGCAATATGTGTATGTTAGTAATTCACAGTAATTTATATAAATGTTCAAATATTATTCATTTATCACTAAAGATTACAAAAATTGAAAGGCACGAAAATGACATGAAAGAGACTCATATGTGCAAATAATTGTTTTTGTTACATTAACGTTTATATATACTCATATACAATTGTACATATATATGATATCATATCATACATACTCTTTAGATGTCTTTTTTTGGTCATTTGGCTTCCTCCTCTGTTTGCCTTTCACCTATATTGTCTCTCCCCACAACCGTGTCAATGCCCTACTATGAATTTGTAATATATGATACACCTGTCATCTCCTAGTTCTTAAGATTTTACTGACTTTTTCCACAAAAGATAAATCCATGAGGATTTATTCCTCATTCATTGTCCAAGATAAGGATTCTGTTTTATTTTCTTCCAGATAGAACTTGTATCACCTCAATTAATAACCTATTTCCCATTTCCCCTTCTTCATTGAATAGAACGGCCACCTTGACAAACACTCAATGTTTATATAAATGGGGATCTATTTCTAAATTATCTTATGTTTCACTGACCTGCTTTCCTATTTCTTCTCCAATAACACATCTAATTTATTGTAATGCTTTATTAGTGTTTTATTGCTGCTGTAACAATTTACCACAAACTTGGCAATTAAACAACACTAACGTATTATTTCACAGTTTTATATCACAAAAGTCTGACATGGGTCTCATTGGGGTAAAATCAAGGTCTTGGCAAAGTTGTCTCCATTTCTGGAGGTTCTAGGGCAAAATCAGTTTACTCACATTTTCCACCTTTTAGAAGCTGCCCACTTTCCTTGGCTCATGACCCAATTCCTCTGTCTTCCAAGTCAGCAACAGAAAGTCATTCACACACTGACATCTCTTTTATTTTCTGCAGCAGAAAAGAATGCTTTTAAGAACTTGAATAATTAGATTGGATGTACCTGGGTAATCCAGACTAATTTCTGCATCTAGAGGTCCTTAACTTTAGTCACACCTCCAAAGCCCCTTTAGCCATGTAGTGCAACATATTCACAGGCTCTGTGGATTAGTGTGTAGATAATCTTTGGAGGCCATTATTCAGCCCATCACCAGTGGCTTTGGGTTATGTTCTGATATCTGGTCCCATCACTATTCTTTTCCATACTTTTATCCGGAAGTTATTTTTTCATTTATGCTTTAAGAATATTTTATACAAATCTATAAATAATTATAATATATTACATTAAATTTGTATTTAATATACATATTTTAGAGAGACGTATACCTTCTGACATCAGGTTTTTGTATTTCTTTTTTCAGATAGATTTCATATTTAATTTCTTTTAATAATATTTCATAGCTTTCTTTTTACTGGTTCTCTCTGCCTTCTTCCTTACCTTATTCCTAGATATTTTCTAGTTTTTCTTCTTATTACGGTGATTGAAATTGTGCTGCTATCATGAATAAGATATCTTCTCTCATTTTTGTATGTAGGTGCTTTTTGCAAGAATAAGTGAAAGCTGCTGAATACACATGCATACACACATACACACATACATATATGTGTATATATGAATACATACACACATATTCATATATACATTATTAAAAATTAGAGCTTCTGAGCTAAACAAGGCGTATAATTATTTCATTAGCAAAATGTGATAGCTTTATATATTCTCTTTGAGACAACATCAAATAATTGTAGGAACAAGCACCCCATGTTGTTTCGGATTTTAATTGAAATTATCTAAGCGTTTTAACATTTAGCACATTTGCTATTATGTTTCATAGATAGATACTTGTATTAGTCCAGGTATCTAAGTGTTTTAACATTGAGCATTTTTGCTGTTATATTTGATAAATAGGTAATTGTATTAAGTTTTTTCATTCCTATTGTACGTGGAATTTTAATTAGACATACCTGCTAAAATGTATCAAATGAATATTCAGTGTCAATTGATTTGTAATAAGGATTTTCTCCTTTAATGTGTTGACACAATGGGGTATGTTGATAGATTTTTTTTCTAACATTAAAACATCTCTACATTCCTATAGTAAACCTTAACTGTCATAATATACAATTGCTTCCATGCATTATTAGAGGATTTTCTAATAGATAATTCAAAATTTTTCATCAACATTCAATGAAGAAATAAGTCTTATAGATTTCTTTTATGACTATCTAACATATTTTGGAATTATTGTTATGCTGGCCTTATAAAAATTTGTGAAAATTTCTTTTTACATGGTCTGAAATATTTTGAGTAAGTTTGGAAGTATCTGCTCTTTAGAAATTAGATTAAACTCAGCTATGAGTCCATTGGGCTCCCTCACTTATTCCAATAGCATATGTTTAATCACTTTTGAAAAATCATGGCTTTCACTTTGTGAAGTGTCAATTTTGTCAATTTAAATCTTGCCAGACAATTTTTCTTTCTTTTAGATTTCAGATTTGTTGCCACAGAATTGTTTGCAGAAATTCCGTATAATTTTATCCATCTTTCACTTATTTGTGTTTAGGATATTTCCCCCAATTCTTTGAAACGTCTCCCTAAAGCAGCTTTTGTCTGCTCACGCCAAAAAAGTATTCTGCTTATTCAGATTTTAAACTTGTGATCATATTTCTATTTAGAAAAAGTTAATGAAGATTTGTATTACATTTACTTATAAACATATACGCATATTTCCCGAACTTTTCAGAGAACACAAAATACCATGCATATGCATATTTGGCTTTGATAACAATAATCAGAGGAGCATCTTGGTACTTACTCTATTATAATTCTAAATCAATTTGGGAACAACGAAAAACAGGGAAAGCAACATGTATATGTAATTGTAATGCTATGGTCTGAATGTTTGTGCCCCACCCCCCAATTCGTATGTTGAAATCTAATCACAATTGTGCTAGTATTAGGAGGTAGGGCCTTTTAAATGTGATTAGATCGTGAGTGCACAGCCTTCATTAATGGGACTGGTGCCCTTATGAAAGAGGCCCCAGAGAGCTGCCTTGCCTCTTCCTCCATGTGAGTGCACATTGAGCAGTTGCCATCTACAAACCAGAAAGCAGACCCTTACCATGCACAGAACCTGCTAGTGCCTTGATATTGGACTTCTCATTCTCCAAATTTGTGAGAAATAAATTTTTGTTCTTTATAAACTACCCAGTTTATGGTATTTTGTTATAGCAGCTCCATTGATCTAAGATATGTAATCTTAAGTTTCCATTAAAATGTAGAGTAATTTTTTATTGTTACTGTAAATCCTCAAGGTCATTATTGTTTTTAGATTAAAAGTGTGGAAGAATGAGACTATGCAAATAAAACACTCTATAGTCATACATATTCATTTCAGAATGAAATCCATAATGTTTGATTTCAACTGACAGCTCTCTTGTATGTATATGTATGTATGTGTGTGTGTGGTAGGGGAGGGTTGAATTGGATGGCAGTTGGCTGTCATTGAAATTGTGTCCACCTATGAGAAGTACTCCTATTTCTTGATTGAAAGAGTTGACTAGCATAATGTTCTTACCAAAGTTACAAGAAAAAGTAATGTTTTTAGTAGTGTAGCATCATTAGTGCATACAGACACACACATGTGTATATAAATACATATATAGAAGGGAAATCTTTTCATAATCCAAGCTGATAAAATCCATAGTTTGCTTGGGACATGTATTGGTTACCATTTTTTGTACTGCTGCAGATCCTGTTGGCCTCATCTATCTCTTATATGGCTAGATAAGGATACATAAGGCACCATTGCAATGACCAGTTCTGTGTGGGCTCCAAAAGGTTCATGCAGGTTTGACCTAGTCTTAGATTTGTGCCTGTCAGTCTCTGCACTTGTGAAACTTGCAACTTCAGAGGCATTAACACTTTTGGGGTTGAATAACTGACCAATGAGGAAAAGAAACTGATGAATCAATGTTCCCTTTTTTCCCCTTAGATGGATGATACATTCATCTGAGGGCTGTAGTCCTCCTTTATAGGACTTTTCCAGGCTATTTCATGATGCCTTTTAGTACTCTTATCTGCCTTTTGCACCTGACAAACCATTCTGGATAAAAGTTTCTGATTTTATTAGGGCACTGTTGCCTAAGTATGATTGGGTATGCATTTCTCAGCCTGTTTTAATAAAAATTACTTTGAGAGATGTCTTCTATTCATATATCATGGGACTTCAACTCTCAAGGAGCATTCTTCCATTAATACCTCAGGGAATAGTCTCCCAATGTCTACCTCTTGCAAATTCACCAAAATGTCACTTAAGACAAAATGTACAGAATACTAACTTAAAGGTTTAATGTAAAAGTTTATAAAAGTTATATGGGAAAGGGGTTTGACATTTCTGAATCTTTCTAAATCAAAGTCCAAAGAGTGTATTGATTCTAAATTAAGCTTCCAAGATATTTACTCTAACAAAGATATGTAAAACATTACCCAGTACCTGCTCTTAAGTGTTAGGTTTTTCTTTTTTCCTCATTTCTGGGCATTTAATATGAAAGATGCCCAGAGTCTCTCGTTATATTTGCCTCTTTGTAGGCAATTTCCTCAGGTTTCCCGAATCATTTCTAACCATTAAGTGAAATCTATAGGTGAGTCTTCCCTTAAGACATAATCAGGCCATTTAATGCATTACACATTGCTGCTTTAAAATGTTTTCTCTGAGCCAACAGCATGACTATGCCTTGTGGAGCACGTACGTGACAGTGCCTTGGCACTTAATATTCCTGACATGCTGAGCAAATGTGTATTTAATATGGATTTCATTTTTTTGAGTCTGAAAAATTAAAAATTCGCAATTATTTTGTAAATTCTAACATTTGTAAATAGTTTAGACCATAAAGTGAATTTGTAAAACTATTTATAATCACCATTTGTAAACTGTTGCTGTGAATTCACAAGGAAACATTTTATAGGCATTGATAGTGTTTCAGAGATTTGGTTAGACATGCCCTCAAGGAGCTCATAGTCTCATGAAGGAGTTTACAGTCTGTGAAACTGCCTTATTCAATTGCCTGGAAATACAAGGTACTTTGATTTCTAATCCCTCCATTTAATCTAGGCCTAAAAGAAACATTAAAAAGAAGAAGTACAATATTGTGGAATATTTGGAAATTTAGAAATTTTAGCCTATAAAACATAAGCCATTTTAAGTTGTCAATTGGATGAAACATCTACTAATTCCAAGCATATTTTGAAAAATTTTTATTTCTTCAAGAATTCTATATTACTTATTTCGGGGAATGAGATTTAACATACATCAGCTTGCAAATAGAAGTGAATTCTTTGCATTGACATGGTTTATACACATGGATCTGTTTGTCCATTTATTTAGGAAACGTTTAATAAGTTTCTGCTGTGGACCAGATGTTATGCCAAATGCCAATAATACAATAGTGAAAAAAGCAATCTTAGTCTCTACTTTCAGGCAGATTACATTCCATTCTATGACTGTAAATAAGCAAACAAATATGCAAAGTAATTATAAATTATGCAAGGCAAATACAAGGGTGATGTGCTAGGCAATACATGTGGTTGTCTTTTAGATAGGGTGGTCAAGAAAAGTTCTCTAGGGAGGTGATATTTAAGCTGAAAGAGATAAGCACATCAGAAAGAGATGAGCAAACATCTGAGGAAAACATCCTAGGGGAGGCAGAGCAACACTAAATGACTTATAAGACCTCTCCAGGCTGCATTACAGGGGGAAGGATCAGTGTTAAGAAATCAAGGAGATAGAAAATAGAGGCCAAATACCACAGGGCCTGTAGGCCATCATGAAGTTTCCATTTTATTCTAAATTCAATAGAAAATCAATGAAGAATTTCAAACAGAATTTAGGTTAATATTAAAATATGACCACTTACATTGTTTTCTAAACAGGCATTAAAATACACAGAGTTTCAGCTCATTGTAGATATATATATTATATATATATATATATTTTGAAACTATATGTGGAGCAAATATGGGTAGTGATAAGGTTGATGTGATTGATACTGGACCAACAGCAGAAAAATCAATGGGCAGTGAAACCAGTTGGAATCATGTGACTCTAGGTCTGAGGAAATCAACCCAGTCTGAAGGAAAGAAAAGGCTCAAAGAAGTCTGAAGAGAATGCTGTGTTACTAAAATCATCACTGAAGAAAGGAGTAACCAATCGAATTGAGTTTAGTTTGGAAGAGATAAATATTATATATTCTTTGTTTGAGATGAAGAAAATTAATTCTTGGGGGAAAAATAAATTCTTGGGAAAACAGGTAGAACCGATGAGAAGGATTCTGTTTTTTAAAGAATAGTTACAGGAAGAATGATCTTGAAGTAGGGTGACTCTAAGAAAAGAGGCCCAGTGCACATTCAAGGGAGACTGATGACTATGTGGCACCAATCCCCATATAAATGTGCAGTCGGAGAATCCTTACACTGCATTGTAATAGCTCTTTCAGTGAAATTGTGCATAACAATTGAAAATATAATGTAGAGCCGTTATCCCCAATGGCTCCAGCAACCGGTTTTGTGGAAGACGATTTTTCAATGGACAAGGCTGGGGCCGTGGTGGGGAATAGTTTTGGGATGATTCAAGCACATTACATTTATTGTGCACTTTATTTCTGTTATTATTACCTTGTAATATATAATGAAATAATTATGCAACTTGCCATAATGTAGAATCAGTGGGAGTCCTGAGCTTGTTTTTCTGCAACCAGACGGTCCCATCTGGGAGTGATGGGAGACAGTAACAGCTTATCAGGCATTAGATTCTCATAAGGAGCAACAACCTAGATCCCTTGTATGCACAGTTCACAAAAGGGTTCCCTCTCCTATGAGAATCTCATGCCTCATGTGATCTGACAAAAGGCAGAGCTCAGGCAATAATGCCAGTGATGGGCAGCAGCTGTAAACACAGATGAAGCTTTGCTTGCTCACCCACCACTCCCCGCCTGCTGTAAGGCCCAGGTCCGTTGGGGACCCCTAATATACAGAATGTGTACAGTAAAAGAAAGAGTTTATACTCCTTTCCCAGTTATATTTTAGTGCCATGGTTATACCAAATCATGAATACAACGGTGTAAAAAAAAAGAATAGAATAGTGGTTTGCTCATGCACATCAGGAAGTCCATCAAAATCATTAAGTGTCTCTTCTAAGTAGGGACCAAACAAGTGCAGGCAAGAAGGCCAGTCACTGGGAGCCGGGCGCGGTGGCTCACGCTTGTAATCTCAGCACTTTGGGAGGCCGAGGCGGGCGGATCACAAGGAGATAGACACCATCCTGGCTCACACGGTGAAACCCCGTCTCTACTAAAAAATACAAAAAATTAGCCAGGCGTGGTGGCAGGCGCCTGTAGTCCCAGCTACTTGGGAGGCTGAGGCAGGGGAATGGTGTGAACCCGGGAGGAGGAGGTTGCAGTGAGCCATGGTCGCGCCACCGCACTCAAGCCTGGGCGACAGAGCGAGACTCCGTCTAAAAAAAAAAAAAGACGGCCAGTCACTGGGAAAAAACCTCAAGGGCAGCAGGTATAGGAATGGAGACACAAAACAAAATGTTGAGAAAAAGAAAATCAAGAAGGAATTAATTTCAATATAATAAAATTGAAATTCAATGCAAACGCGCACACACACGCACATCCCAAATGTAGGAAGATCTATGCAAGTGATTATGCAAAGGAAATGAAAGGGGTTAAGGGTTGAGGTTTCTTACAAGTAAAAATGCGCAAAGGCATTATCTCATGTCAGGCTGGGGCTCATTACTAGAAAATGATTAGAATCAATGCTACAAAGTCAAGAGGTACCCAAATGAAGAATTTGGCTTATGAAAAACAATAACAGAATTAATGAACGGGCTTTAACCTTTCAGTTCAATATGTATTTAATCTGTTTGTCTGGGCAAAACTTAAATATAAGGAAAGAATTTATTGTTAAAGCCATGTAAAGTGCAATGATTATTATGCTAATAAGACTGGATAAGTAAAATCTCTTGCTTTGTAAATGTCATAGATTAAAAATGGGTTGTGCTACTAATTAGAGCAATGATGATTTTACGATTTTAACACAGATTATTTTACTTCAGCTTTAATTGTCTTTTTTAAATTTAACTATTTTATTTTAATTATGGGGAGTCATATATAATTATTTTGAACTTTACAAAATTATTCACATGCACAACAGTTTAAAGCCTTATGCTAGATATTTAAATGACATGAATCTTTTTCCAGTGCCAGTTGAAGATTTTTTTCTAAAGGAATAAATAACTTAAAATTATATAAGGGGACTTTTGTAAGAGGACAATTTGCTTTAATAGTTGCTGCTTTTGGTTTTCTATCTTGAAATGAAGGTTGTTCATGCTTAAGTGACTCTCGTATTTTGAATCAATTATCTCTGGTATTTGCAATTAGTGTACTGGTCACTTTTTAGTTGCTCTCAAGTCTGAAATATTCAGATCAGTTAGAAGAAATTAACTCATTTGTGACCTTTAACATGAATAATGTGTATTTCTGAGATTTCACAGATTATCTTTGGAAGTAATTAAATTTTGTAAGTGAACCAGTTGCAGAAAGTTGGTTTGTGCAGTGTTTGGGGGAGTTGAATATCTTATAATAGATTTTTCAAACTTCCTAATTTTACCACCGAAATACTTCACAAATCATTTCCCTTTCCTCATACCCCCTTCATCCAAACTCAGTTATCCTAATTTGGGCCTGATCATCTTTCATGCACCTAACTTTACTTTCAGTTTCTCCTGCCAATTTTTGCCGGACTGTTGCTTACTTGACCTTTAATATCCACAGAGGTATAACTTCTTCAAGTATCTCTCCCTAAGCTACTTTCTTATTTCTATGTTCCTACTAATGAAATTCTATTTTGATCACATTATCTAATCTTCAGGGAAGGCAACCCTATCGCTGGGTAAGGATTTGGTTAAGCCTTGTCAATGATCATTTTAAGAGAGAGATGTGACCAACACTTAATTCTGGCCAATGAGATATGAATAAGTCTGCTGGGGGCTTTCTGAGGAGGTTATTTTTTGGAGAGATAGAAAGGAGAAAGAATGAAAAGAACAATGCCTCTTTGAATGCCAAACATGTCATGTCTAGATGTGGTTCCTGAATCTGCTGTAGGATAAAACCAACTGATAAAAGAAATTGTTATAAGAATTACAGAGAAGCTGAGCTGGAGTTTTAGTTTGCAGGGCCTAGAGGCTTTTCTACTGATAAGCTTACTGTCATTTGACATAATCAATCTCCTTCTTATTTAAAATATTTTGAGTTATTTAAATTATTCCCCAACTGCTATATGTAAAATTTAGTACAGCTCAGTGAGATGGGCAAAATGATTGGTGGCAGAAAATTGGGACATAGAATAATACATTGTTTGCTTTTTAAAAAGTCACTGTGCATACTCTTACCAAAGGATATCTGGAAATAAAGAAAGGAGATTATAAACTACCAGATTTGATGGAAATCTAGCCAGACATGAGAGGAAAGCAACTATGGATGTTTGGGGCAATTGCAAAAATGATGACTCCCTCCTGTTATTTCCTGATTTTTCAAACTGTGAGTTAGAACAATGAATTTATTAATTTTCTGTTGCTGTTAATGAATTACCACAAAATTAGTGGCTTAAAACAATATACACTTATTATTCACAAAGTTTCTGTAGTACACAATTCTGGGCATGGCTTACCTGAGTTCTATATTTAGGTTCTCACAAAGCTATGAAAAGTTGTTGGTCAGGGCTGCTTGCTCATCTGAAGTCTTGACTGGGAAAAATCTATTTCCAAGCTCATTTCTGTTGTTGGCGGAATTCAGTTCCTTGTAGTTATGTGACTGAGAGCCCTGGTTTCTTTCCGGCTTTTTCTGAAGGCTGTTCTCAGGCCTGCACTCCCTTGCCACTTGGCCCTCTCCATGGGCAGTTCATATAGCAGTTTACCTCTTCAAGGCTATCAGGAGGGTCACTCTTGTGTGCTAGCAAGGTAGAGTCTTATAAACATATCATAACCTAATCATCGGGCCTATTTCATATGCTATTAGTTAGAAGCAAGTAACAGGTCCTACATATATTCATGAAGAGATAATTATTCAGGCTGTAACAATAGATCATCTTAGAATTCTGCCTACTGTAATGAAGTAAATCAATATATTTAGTGAACACAACTTGTACTATTGGTTGGGAGCAAATGGATGTCATTCTATAGCATTCAGAACTAGGTAGGAGTAATGGGAAGAAAACTGTGTGTGCCTTCATTCTTTATGTACGTTGTACTAGTATATTGATAAGAATATATAATAAAAACTGTGCTTTCAAGCAAATGTTGGATATAAAATTGTTGGATATTTTCAGTGATGTGTACATTTTATAAACATGCATTTATATCTATCAAAATAATATAAAACAACCTCAACTCTATCTCTAAAACTGATAAAAGATTAACATTGCTGTTGTGTTGACCTGACTCTGTCTCATTTAACCTCCCCTACTGAAAGAATTACTTTTTACAACTTCATATTGAATGAGGAAGCTTCTTTAGATTGAGATTCTGATTTCGTAGCATACAGAATGGTTGAAATTGTTAATATTTGAAGTGGTTGAGATTAATAAGCTAAAATACAAAAGTAACTCTGTGGACCTATTGTTGTGGACTGAATGTTTGTGCTCCCCCCATTTGTAAGCTGAAACCCTATCCCTCAATGTGATGGTATTTAGGGGTGGGGCCTTTGGAAGGTAGTTAGGATTAGATGAGATTAAGTCATGAGAGCAGAACCCTTATTATTGAAATTAGTGCCTTTATAAAAGTACATAGATAATTTGTGTCTCTCTGGTTTCTGCCATGTGACTATACAATGAGGAGTTGTCTGTGTATGAACCAGGAAGTGGCCCTAACCAGACACTGAATCTACCCATACTTTGATTTTGGACTTCCCAGCTTCCAGAACTCTGAAGATTAAATATTTATTACTTAAGCCACCAGCCAATGGTATTTTGTTATAGCAACCCAAACAGTGTATACGACACTTATCAAGACGTTGTCTATATGATATTCAAGGAATGGATTTGTACTGAGGTTTTAAGTGACAGAGAGAATGTACAGAAACAGTTTATACTTCTACTTTCTACTAAACATATTTTCTAATGTTGAGCCCATTTTAATTAATATAGCTTATTATCAAACTATTGTGGATCTCTCATTTAAAGAGAATTAGAGTGAACTCAGATATGAAGCCACTTTTGAATACAACCTGTTCTCAAGTGTGAACCAGGTTTGAATATCTTTGTATTTACACATAACCAGATAAGATTTGTTAAGCCTGAGCTCTGATTTTGTGTTGGAAACTCTGGTTCCTAATAAGAAAAATGTGTACATTATCTCCTTTAATCCTCAAACTAACCTGACAGGGTATGTTCTATTACTATCTCCAATAAATGAAGATACAGAAAAGAATAGAGGTTATATAACCTACCCAAGGACACATAGATATTGATTGTCGGATTCTAGACTCACCTGGGCAACCTGGGCCTAAAGTTTATATGCTGAACTACTGTAATATTGTGCTTTCAAAGAACAGAGATAATCTTACCCTGGACTGGTTATAGTCACTAAGAAAGGCACAATTTAATACAACTATGAAAGCATCTGTTCATGTAGGTGATATGTAAAACTCTTTAATACACTGGAATATTTGATGTATGGATAATTAAGAATGTATTGTTTATAACCTTAAAATATTTCAACAGTCTCAGAAAAATAGGAGTTTTTCAGACTGATTCTATATTAATGCATGCATTGGGATACTTAAGCTTATGCTAGTGGAAAGAGATATAAATGCAAGCAGATTGAAGAATAATGAAAATGATATTTATTGTTAAAGGGACTGATTTAGTCTGTATTTTGAAGGTTTCCCATTGGAGTTAGAATTGGACTTGGATATTGACTGGTGCTATGGAAAGATACTTTGAAATGAATAAAATAGAAGATTCTGCAAATTAAGTTTTCGCTGTGTTTTTAAATGTACTCTTAAAATTAATCACTTAAAGATTACGAGGGCTTAATATTTCCAGAAATAAATATTTTCAAAACTAAAGGTGGATAGAAAAGCCCTCTAATGAAAGTGTTTGCTATGGTTTAAAGAAAACATTCTTTTGAGTATATTTTTCACTTTTCACTGGTTTGCCTTGTCATAATGTAGACACAGTTTAAAAGTGAAAATGAAAATGCGTCTAGTGACCTCTGAAGGATGTTGGGAAAATGCACTACCATTTTGTAAATAGCTTTCAATATGAAATGTGATAGGTATTTTGGAATTTTCCAAAAAGCAATCTTGAAACTTCAAGTGAGGTTAAAAAAAATGTCTATAGTATTTCAGGGTGTCCCCCTAAAAACTATAGGAAACTGACAGTTTCTAGACAGTTTTGCTGTCTAGAACCAAAAAAAAAAAAAAAAAAAAAAGGCAATGCAAATAAGGAAATTTTTCCACTAGTAGAAGTAGAGACAGTTAAGGACAGAAGGGTTAGGAATGTATAAGCTTATTCAATGACATTTACTGAATCTTAACACTAAACTTTCAGAATCTTCTGTTTCTTTTCAGATTCTTCTTAACCAACTTTAGTTTTTAATCATTAAATCTAAATTGTAAAAGTTAAGTTCTTTGATTTCTGAAACACAACTAAATAGCCTTTAAAATTTTAAATGCAAAAGGAATTAATTTTGATAGGCTGAACAGTGCAAGTCTGTTTAGCCTATTGTACTAAAGTTTAGAATATTGTACTAAAAATTGATCCAAATTGATGAATCTAATGGGAAGAGCTGGAAAAATGAGTTCATATTCAATGACATTTATTCCTCAACAGCCCTTTACTATTAACAAATAATGGTGTTGCTTGTTTGTTTTTGAGGGGGGTGAAATGAACATTGATAAATTTACTTTTCTAAACTCTCTAAGTACCACAAGTGCTGCTTCTTCATGAGGCTGCTGTATAATGGTGGCAGGAGTTTATCACTATTTCAACTTATGCGTAAGTATAATCTTTCCTGTTTTAATATGAGAAAAAGAAAGTCTTTTAAGGACAAGCTCAGTAATTTTTCCTTTGGTGTTAAAAATGTAGCAATTATTGGAACAAACAAAGGGATGAACAATATCAGTTGATTAAATGAGTTTCCTTTTTAAGTTATGAAATCTGTTTCTATCAAGGGACATCTGAAAGAAATAAACAGTTTTTGAATAAAAGCAAAGCAAATTCTCTCTCCTTACATAATTAGGTCAGTGGCGATTGACTCTTTTATTTGAGAGATCATATAGATTTTATACACCAGAGTACACTGACCATTATGGGAAATTAGTTTTGAACTAATGGAAATGTAAATCTATTTTTATATTGATAAGTTCAAACTATATTTAAAACATTCTAATTGGTAATTAGACAAAGTTATTCTTAGTATATTAATAGTTATGTAGTATCATCAAGAAAATATGCATTTGAAAACATCCAATTTTACATTTCTAAATTTTTCTCTTTAATACCCGTTGTTAGATTCAAAAAATTTTAATATGACTAAGTGCATATATGTGTGTGCACATGTATGTGTGTGTGTTTAAAAAGAAATATGGAAATAAAGCTTTGCTTAAAGTTTGTTTCATAAAAGCATCATTTCTTCTTTTATACTTCTCTCTCTGATATGTTAATACTTCTGTATTATTTTTAGGAATCAATATTTTCCAGATTAACTTCCTGGTTTATAATTTCTTGACTTCATTAATTTCCAAAACTTTCCTCTGCTTTACCAATGTGGTCCAGGCACTCACAAGCATGGTTACTCCTCAGGTCTGTCAAAATTTAATGCGGTTTTGTGGACATGGCCTCAAATTTTTGAATCCCTTTCTTTGACCACAGCCTTTTAACTGCCTGCTCAGTTAGCCTCTTACTTCTATTGACCATATGTTTTGCCCTATGTTCAACTCTTGTCTTTTCTTGATTATCCTAATATAGAGTCTCCCACTGGCTTCATTTATCTCCTAAACTACATCCCAATCATTCTACTTCTGTACTCACCAATACCTTAAAATCCCACAAATTGTCTTCTTTTGGTTATAAGGTCCATCGTTTGCTATTACCTTAGTCAAGTTAGTTAATTTCCCAGTCTTGCTTGGTGGGAATTATAAAAGACCTCTCTTTTAGGCTTAGTGTGAAGAGTAAACGAAACCATACACATTAACAGTGTAGAACAGTCCCTGGCACATGCTGCTCACTACATGTGGATATTATTTTATTCCACGACAACCTGACAAGTCACAAACTTGGATAAATTCTGTTACTCATTTTGTTTTTGGTTGTGAATCACTAAGTATTGTTGAAATGTGATCCTGTATTTTAGCTATACCATAAGTTCTTGTTAAAATATTACATATTATAATATTATTATTTTTTAGTATACTATAAATCATAATATTTGTCATCTAAAACTGGAGTACATTTAAGGCGAAAAAGAGGTGCAATTAATATTTACACTGGGTCTGTCTTGGGCATGCTGTCATCCTATTATTATTTAAGTAAAACTAGGTTAAAAACGTGCTCCAAAATATTTCCTTATGTAACTATTTGTTAGCCATACTTTTTCCTTTTGAATTAAAGAAGGTGTGGGAAATAAGGCTGTTTAGGATGGGTGAGCAAGTATTTGCAGGAGAACTCAAAAGAGAGTTCACAATGATTATGTAAGTAGTGAAACTGTCAAGGACAATTTGTTTGTGATAACACTTACGCTGTCCTGCTGAAAGTTCTTATTTAACATAATCTTCATAGAGCTTCAGTCCATGAGACATTACCTCCATGATGTTTAGGTGATAAATGCCGTTACTGGTTTCAGAGTGTGGCTTCACTCACTCCCCAATCACGATACTGACACCCATTTTGCCTGCCCTCTCGGTTACATCTTAACATCCCTCTGACTTTCATCTTCAGTCCTCCCACTTCTCAGACCATTTTTTCTTGACTTGTTTGTTTCTTTTATCTTAAAAAGATATTCAAATTGGCATTCCATAGTTTTCCTACCATCTAGTGCCATACTTTGGAAGAGTAGTTCACTGTCTTTAGTACTTCGTCTTGCTCTCACTCCCTAATATTTACAAACTGACTTTGGATATCACTATATTAGTCCAGTTCAAATTCCTCAGTTCCATCCTACTCAGCACTTACTGAACACTTTTCATGGTTGGCGATGTTGATTATTTACCATCTGTGTAAGAGTCTCCTCACCTCATCCATGGCTTACGTGAATTTGAATTTGCTTTTCTACGCTTAGGTTTCTCTCCTTTTTTTCTGATTGTTAATGTTTTTCGTTCCTTGACATTCAGAGCTTGTCATTCTCGTCTATATGGTTTCTTTTAGTGAGTGCAACTACTTCAGTTATAACTATTATCTGCATTCAAATGAATCCAGTGCTGTGTATCTCGTCCCAGTCTCTCCACTGAGCTTTAAACTGCTGAAAACCACTATGTGGATATTCTGTTACGTGCTATTTGGCCCATTCAAGATGTCTCTTCTAAACTCCATCTTCTATCTGGGTTTTGTATTCACATTAATGACATCACTATTTACTTAGTCATTTAGACTCTCAGCTTCAGTCATTGTTAATTCTTTGTTACTCCTTATATTTCATATTGTTTTGATTACAAAATTATCCATTTGTTAACTTACTATCTATGCCACAAATATTTAAATGTTTTCTTTTTGATGGGTGCTCTTCTGGGTTCTGGCAGTGTAATAACACATAACAAAAAGTTCCTAGACTCATGCAGCATTCATTCTAGCAGGAAAAAGGCAGACAACAAACTAATAAATTTTAAATATATATATATATATATGAAGCTAATTTTGGATAATTAAAGTTACTGTGAAGAAATTAAGATGGGTAAATATGTTTGAGAGTTACTGCTATGACAATTTTGTTAATCAGAAAACATTTCATTAAGTAGATGACTTCATAGCGAAGATCCAAAGGGTTCCAAAAAGGCAGGCATATGAAGATCAGAGGCAAGAGTATTCTAGGGAGAGAATAGAAAGTGAAAAGCTCCTAAGGTGGAACCAGATTTATTGTCTTGTTGGGGCAAAAGGAGAGTAAATGTGACAAAAGCCTAGCAAGCTGGGGGTATGTTAGTAAAAGAAGTTGAGTTGTGGACTTGGCTGAATTCATGTAAAATCTTTTAGTCCTTATTTAGAAGAGTTCTAGGTAAAGAGGTAGCATGATCTCATTTATGTTTCTAAAAGATAACTCTGGCTTCTGATGTAAAGAATGGACTACAAGCTAACAAAGAAGCTAAGAGGCTTTTGAAGCAGCCTAGTTGATAGTTGATGGTGGCTAGGCTTAGAGTGGTCACAGTGGAGATGAATTTTGGATATGTTTTGGAGCTGGAGTTGACATGCTTTAATGATAGGCAGGTGATGAAGAATGACTTGTGTAATGGGGTCAGCTTTGGTGAGTTTTACTGAAATGAGGAAAACTAGGAAAGCAAAGGATACGGGTATTAATTAAGAGTTCACTTTATAGACAGTTATTAGAAATGAAAATGGTAATGCTAAGTAAGTAGTTGACTCTTTGAATCAGGGGGCTCAGCTGAATGTTCTAGGCATAGGGAAGAAGGAAGTGTCATATCATGAAAACCAAGAGGATAGTGTTTCATGTGAGTCCAATTCTGTTAATAAATCTAGTGAAGTGGATGGAAGCAGATCTCTGATCATTGTACTGGGGAGTATAGACATGATGTACTTTCCTGTTTCAGAAGGCTGATGCTTAATTAGAATTGGTAAAGAAAAACTATAGGTATAAAATGGAGACTGAAAATTTTTGTACCAAAAAAATGGCTCTGCATTAAATTTCTGCTTATTGTTTCCTGTTTCCTTTGCATTACCTCTTTCTGCATAACCATTTCCTCTGCCCTAATTTGTGCCCTATTATTTATCATCTGAGCCTTTTAAATAAGCTGTGGACTACTTTTTGCTTATGAAAATTATGTCTCTCCTCTGCAGAATGGCTCTCCATTGTCTGGAATCATTTTCTTCAAAGTGTAGTTTCTGGCAGACTATCAATTATCCAACAGGGATTTGACTATTTTCTATGAATATGAAAAGATGAAACCTTTGGTTCACATATATTTCATACATTTAAAATTTGAGATTAACTATTTTCACAGAAATTCTATCACATCCATAATTATTATTAAGTTTTAAATAATGGACTACAAGTACTGTGTGGGACAGTTGGTCTAGGCTAACATTCATTTAACGGGGACTAATTTGTCTTGACAAAGATATTTTCATATAAATTGAATTTTATTAATTAAATTTGCTAAATTTGCATTTTTATTGTAACTGGGATATTGCTTTATTGTATCCCTAATTCACATAAAAGGATCAATAGCTTAAAAGTCACTCACTGAAGCATGAAGATAGTGATAAAATATGATCATAACTACTATAAAACATAAAGCAATAAATATAAGCAGTGATTAGGTCTGTGGTAGAATGTAGAATGTGAATTTGTTTGTTCTTAGAACAAAATCTCTAAGCATGTAATGATTTCATAAAGGCAGCAGCAAAAGAAAATTGCAAATGGAAATTTCAAAGAAGGGTGTTTTAAATTAGATTTATTAAACTGGTAATCATTTATGCTGAGTTGCAATGCCTAAACTGTTATGAACATTTGGCAAATAGTTACGAGGCTTCACAGTTTATGTGCCAATTTAAAACAAAGTGTAATGACCTCTGTGGTAATTGAGTTTTACCTGAACATGATAAAAATTATCATTTTCTGTATGAAATTAATTAATTTTGTTCAAATAGGTGAGAAGAAAGCAAAACTCGGCAGTCAAAGTTATACCATTTCAAATTTTCATTTTATAATAACAAAGTCATACTTTTTTTTTTTGAGGAAGAGTCTCACTCTGCTGCCTTGGTTGGAGTGCAGTGGCATGAACTTGGCTTACTGTAGCCTCCACCTCCTAGGTTCAAGCGATTCTCCTGCCTCAGCCTCTTGAGTAGCTGGGTCTACAGGTGCATGCCACCACGCCCGGCTAATTTTTGTATTTTTAGTAGAGATGGGTTTTATCATGCTGGCCACAATGATCTCGATCTCTTGACCTCGTTATCTACCTGCCTCGGCCTCCTAAAGTGCTGGGATTACAGATGAGAGCCACTGCTGCTGGTCAGTCACACAATTTTTTAAAAGCTTCACAGCCAGTGAATCATCATAAAGGAAAACAGAACAAAATACAATACACTTGTAAACTGACATGATATGTCTTTGCATATCAGAAGTACACACTCTAGAGGCACTGTCACTATCCAATATGCCATCATTTATGTAGCTTATCTGTGGAGGAAACACTGATGTGTAAAGTGTAAGCCAACTTGCCTTATGTATGGTATGTGTACAAGACAGAAATTCTTATCATACTTTTTAAATTACTGAAACACCATGATACATGTGAAGAGTTTTCTATTTAATTAAGGGCTATTTTATGAACCGAATGGAGGTGACTATAATGCAATGCCAATATGTGCACTTTTTAATTCTCCACATATTTATGACTCAAAAATATGCCGGCTGATTTTAATCCACTGTTGAATGAAACAGAGAAAATCATGAAGAAGACCAAATTATGGTCATGTTTTCTGCGTTCTTTTAGTGTGCTTTCAAAAAATGCATATTGAGTCATGAATTTGCTTTTCTATCCTGCAGTACTGAGAACATAAAAGGTGTAATGATTTTGAAATGCAATTAGGAAACAAACAAAAATCACTTATTCATGACAATGAAAATGCTTATAAAGACCATTTTTGAAATTTCATATATCTTACAAATTTATCTCAATGACAAATTTAGTAAATTTGCTCTTTCTGGGGTAGCCAGAATCTATCACTCGATGGACCAACATATGTCAAATTTAAACATTCAGGATAAATAGAAAGGTTTCTTAAACTATGATGCAAATGGTTAGCTTACTCAGAGTTTAGTTCCCTCACAACATGTATTTTCTTCACTTGTTGATGAAAGAAACCAACATGTTTTAAAATGTATGTTAAATTACATATACCTAACTAAATGCAACTTAAGAATTATTTGGAGATTTATTTGCCACTCTCAAAATTAAATCATTCAACCCTAAAGATTTGATTGTGATATTTTTCAACACATCTGATGTAACATTTTACAATCTGATGTAACATGAAAATAGTCCTTGTTCAGAAATAGTCCATAAATTCTATCCAAATATCAGGTAACTGCTTGACAATACCACCAAAAACTAGCTATTTCCAGTAAATGCCATTTATTTAACAGAATGAAAGACTATGGAGATATTCATTTTCAGAAATTTAGATAATTATGCTGGGTGCGGTGGCTCATGCCTGTAATCCCAGCACTTTGGAGGGCCAAGTCGGGCGGATCATGAGGTCAGGAGATCGAGACCATCCTGGCTAACACGGTGAAACCCCGTCTCTACTAAAAATACAAAAAAAAAAAAAAAAAATTAGCCGAGCGTGGTGGCGGGTGCCTGTAGTCCCACCTACTTGGGAGGCTGAGACAGGAGAAAGGTGTGAACCTGGGAGGCGGAGCTTGCAGTGAGCCAAGATCGCACCGAGGTCACGCCACTGCACTCCAGCTTGGGCGACAAAGCAAGACTCCATCTCAAAAAAAAAAAAAAAAAAAAAAAAAAACATAATTATTAGTTTGAACTATATGAAGTCAATGACGTTGAACTGCTTTGGACTGTTAAAGAAAATAGAAATTTCCTATGGCTCCACTTCATAGAAGATACAAAATCCTTTCCACTTGAAAACATCTAGAAACATTGGCTAACATATAATAAATACTTTAAAATACATATTTTAATTAACAAGAGTAAGGAAAATGCCAAGAAGCCACAAAGAGAAAGCTGTGATATGCATGAAAAGTGGGCACTGAAGCATGGGGGTGTTTTTGTTGATGTAGGTCAACAAGATGCTTGGTTTTCCACATTCCTACAAAGACAGAGCAATAGGGTTTGTCTAGCTAGAGAGTTAGGTGACACTGCATAAAGCTAGAATGCTTGAACATCCTTACCTATTCCTTGGCTGTCAGGAAAACAATAAAAACTTGTATGCGTCTGTAACCAAATTCTTGCCTTCATAAAATGTTGAGGTTTTAATTTATACTGCCAGACAGGTCAAGAACATATAAGGCCAAAAAATTAATTATCTGTTATTGTTAGTGTCCTATCACTGAAAGAAGCAAATGCAAATGCTTTCTAAAAACAAAGCACTCACAATCCAGGTTGCATGGGGTTCTTACAGAAAAACTCTCCTGTAGATTAATTTACAACTGCAAATGCAGTATTATATGCATATATTAAATGCAAATTATAATAAATAAGAATCAGCAGGGACAACAAACAGCACAATTAAACACAGAATTATCAGATAATGAAATTATAAAATAAATGTATAAATGTCTTAAAAATAAAATATGAGACGGAAAACACAACTAAGAAACAAGATGCTGTGAAAAATCAGAACAAAAAATAAACTAACAAGAAGTTATAGCAGTGAAAAATGTAAGGATGGAAACATTAATAGAAGGGTTAAATAGAAAATTAAATATATCTATTGAAAGGAGCAAACTGGAAACAGGAGCTGAACAAATTACTCAGAATGAAGCACAGAGAATTAAAGTGTAAAATATAATGAAAGCAGTCTTAGGAGAAATGGAAGAATGGATGAGATAGACCAATGTATTTCTAATTGAAAATAAAGAGTGAATACAGAGAGTAGGAAAGAGACAACATGGAAAACATAATTCCTGCAAATTTTCTGGAGTGAAGACATTCTTGATTTCTTATGTTCATGAATCATGGCGCATCCTAAACAGAATGAATAAAAAGAACTCTGCATCTAGACACACTTTAATCAAATACAGAACATTCAAGCAAAAGTATGTTTAAAAGCAATCACATAAAATATTACTTTCAAAAAATGAAACTTAGCACATTTGCTAACACCAACAATAGAAACAGATGACAGTGAAGAAGAATTAAAACACTGAGAAAATATAACTAGCAACTTAAAATTTTATATCTAGTCATTTAGCCAAATTTTATATCCAGATAAACATTTATTAAGGAAATGGTTGTGAAATAAAGTATATTCTAGAAAAACAAACACGATGAGTTGTGAGTGCAAACAAATCCTTAACAAAATATATACTAAATGTTATTATACTACAGGAAGAATGAAATTGAGTGTCCAGAAAGCAGGGTTAAGATATAAATAGAAGTAGTGAAAAAAGAAACAAGAAATAATAGTGCCTTATGTAAACAAATATTGTTTGGATAGAATAATAATTATGAATTATTTGGCCCAGGTTCAGAAGAGCCTTAGATCCCACCTGTCCATGGCAGGACTGTCAAAGATTTTGTGGCCATCTTTAATTGGCCGTGAATGAGATGGGGACTAGGATAACAATTAACATTAGTAAGTGCCCTGCTTTAGGATCCAAAAGAAGCAGGCCCTGGGACAAGGATTTGGAATTGGCTTGGAGTTCGTTGAAGGGAACAACAGTACAGAAGTAGCAAATTTAGATAGGAAAGTGAGAGGGACAATAAAGGATGCGTTGACAGTTAAGGTACTACTGTGAGCAATTGGAAGTCAATCCTTCTGAGGAGCTATGAGAAACAGTACATAGAATATGCAGCTCAGATTGTTTCCACCTTAAATGTAAGGAAGCTAGGAAATTTACATACCAACCTTTGTCAGTCAGTGCTTGTGAGTGCTGAGGTTCGAAATATTAATTCCCCAGAGCTTCTGGCTGCCTGCCCTGAACACAGGCAGAACAGGCTCCACCGGCCAGAGAAAGCCCTCAGCAAAGAATTGCACGTGCTGGAAGTTGGAAGTGTTTTAAATAGGCACCAAAATGGTAAGGGTCGGTAGTTGTGACTTAAGTCCTGAAAAGACTGTTACACTAAAAAATACTCTTTTGGGTTTTGTGTTTTAATCAGAGTCCTCTCCTTTTTTTAGCTTCTGCACTATACCTAATGGATTGTGCCTTGTCCTTAGAATCTGAGCTCTTTGTTCTCCTCCACTCAGTGAGGATTCAGTTTTTTTTTTTTTGGATTTCCTGAAAGAAAAGTGATCAAACCATCTTTTACTTAAATAAGAGAAGACATACATTTTTCCAAAGGATATTTTACCATGTGTTTACCTAAAGGTAAGGCTGAGAAGAAGGCCCTCTCCTTCCTGCCGTTTTTCAGTCAGCTTGTAACTGACACCTAACTTCCAGTATGTGGTCAAAAAAGGCAACTTAGAGGTAGGTGTTCTAAGAGTAAGGTGGCATGCAAAGGTATCACTCACAGCTCTGAGAATTCCAAACAACTAATTTTATGGAGTAGTTTTATGTCAATTTACAAATTGGGAGGAAGCTATATATGATGATTTTTTTACTATTCACTTATTGGTTAGGCTGAGCATGTGATAAAAAGAAAGGAAGTGTGGTTAAGTCAACTATAGAATGGACTTGAGTCAACGAGAAAAACCTGGGGTTGGAATCTGGTTTGAAACTTTGTTTAGCATGGCAATCAAGGCTTGAGATAGAACAGAAAAGTGGCAATATATGGTTCTTCCAAAAAAACACTGTTTTATGTTAATAGTGCATCTTGTTACTTACCTTCCCCTAAATCACCCCTTCATTGTCTCAGGCTATGATTCAAGAAAATTTACTTCTTTTTAAAAGTTCACTTTCAACACTGTCCAGATAAGATGTGCCATCCTGTATGTCCAATACGGCAAGTGTTAAATGTGTGTGTGTATGTGTGTGTGTGTGCACGTGCACAGGTATGTTGGTCACAGATTTGCAAGTTTCAAGTGACAGAAATCTACTCAAGCTACAGGACGAAAGGGGCATTTATCCTCATATAACTGGTTGGAGAAGGAGGGTTGTCCAAGGAGTGAACCTTACTTAGGCTGGGTTTAGGGATTCAAATCGTGTCATGAGGATATTCCTCTCCCTTTCTTTAGTTATTTCTTATGCTTTCCACAGAGTTGGCTTCATTCCCAGGCAATCTCTTCCCATGTTGTGGCAAAGACGCCAGGCCAGTAGCAGACAGTGCTAGGTTCAGGTTTCCAATATTCTTACACCAACTCTCCCAGTGAAAAGAAAGAAAAGAAGCCACTTTTTCAACCATTCAAATGAAATTCCAGGGAGGATTCTGTTGCCTTGGTATCCCTACACCTCTTATACCAACATGGCCAAAGAGATGGGGGTCTCTGATAGCTAGAGACTGGCTCATCTGACTACCCTGAGTTGAATTTCTCACAAGGAAGAACTGTTCAGTTAGCAGAAGGAAAGTGAAAGAAAGTGTAATGGGAAGCCAGAAATTTTATCTTGCTTAGAAGATAAAGGGTATGCATATGAAGGTAAATATTTGAAATAGGAATTTTGGGCTAATATGGAAGGACATGTCTTCATTAGAGTTTAATATGAGCAAACAAATAACATACCTAATTATTTCCGCAGAAAATCACTCTGTACACTGAGTTTGAAGGTCCTCATTCTTGTAGGTTTTGCATATAATCACACTCTGTTTATTTCCCCTGAAGTTAATTGAAACAGAAATGTACATCATCGTTATGACACCTGCAAGTAGTTTCTATAATACACATTATTGATGAAATTTTCTAAAACTGCTTTTATATCTTAAAGCTGCATGCAAAGATGACTCTGACAACAATGGAAATAAAAATCACTTTAAAGCAATCTCATGTGGTCACATCTATTGTTTTGTTATAATGGGATTCTGTTAATATCAATATATTTCTGAAAATCTCAGTTCCCATGATCAAAAGAAAATAGAAGAGAACTATAGTCCCCTAGTAGCTAATTAGCACATAAAAAATTGTATTTGAGAACAGAAGGAGAGAAAGGGATGTGCTATTTTCTTACCATTTCAATTCCTTTGAGTTCTGCAAACCTGGGTATTAGACACATAACTAGATTAACATCAATTTGTACCACTCTGATTTTTAATGTTTCTGTAAATTTATTAATAAAAATATTATTTTACATATACATATTCTTAATATGGTACACTGTTTATATATGTGTATACACACACGTGCGTGTGTGCACACACACACATATGTTTGGATGCACATGTTGAATGCTATCACACATTCTCAGCCCAGGAGAGCTAGTGCAGCAGGCCAACTGCATCCTTTAGGCCAGTGAGCATTTGTATACTGTGCTGCAAATGTTCTCAGCCAAATAGCACTGTCTGGACACCAAGCAGAGAGAATTCTCTGATGCATTATTTTTTCACTGCCACTCTCTGTCACTTATTTTGTTCTTTGAAAAATGTCCCTGATCTCAATTGCCCATACGTAAGGAAATAAAATAAAATGTAAAATTGATAGTGCAGTTCTGTCCAAAGATGCAAAAGAAAGGTTTGACTGAGGCTTAAGGTAACTTGAAAGAGATAATTTAGTCTACTCAGGATAAAAGGTAGTGATCAATTAGTGATTGATGGAAGTCATTTGGCATTATAAAGGAAATCATAAGCATCATTATAAATTGGTGAATAGAAGAACAATTATTTGCAAAGTATAAGAAAGAAATGACAGAGGTATGTTGTGATTTCAGAGTATTTGGAGAGCATAAAATGATATTTCTAAAACCTAGACGATACCACCATGAGAAAACGAGTGATGCTGTAGCATTGAATCAGGTACTGCTGAGAAATTATCCTCCTTATCAGCCCCAAACAGTTTATTCCTATTTAATTAGATGAAATTGCTCTTCAGAGTTTCAAGAATGAAAGAATAAGGGAAATCAAGAAATGATTATTTCTATATGCCAGAATATAAAACTACAATTTGAAATGTATTTTCTTGCTATAGCATAACATATTTAATGCTTTATATAATTACTAAGTGTATAAATAATTTTTGTGAACCACTTGATCTTTTCAAAACATTAAAGCAGAATTTCTTTTACAAAGATGCTCTTTGTAATGCATTGTTAAAAATGAGAATTTGCCTCATTTTTCTTTTTCTTTTTAAAGTAGATTTGCCTAATTATTCTTTTCTTTTTAAAGTAGACCCATTAGAGAAGCTCTGCTGAAAGCAAAGTAAACCTATATATGACCTTTTTAATAATAGTATTAATTATAGTCACACTCTGTCTTGATTTAATGCAATGCCAGAAATTCTTTCCAGTGGCAGCAAAAGAGAAAACAAAACCAGAAACGCTTAGTTGGAGGAAACTCTTAGTTTCCTTTTCCTACTTCCAATTTGTATGGAAAGGAAGTATCACTGTATTGTAATTTTATTATTTATACTTAATCAAACACAACCGAAAGTTCTAATTATTATTTATCTTAATGATTCATGAAATTATATTGGAAGAGTTCCTATAATATGTACAGAATATTCCCAAGCTGTGCAAAATAATTACCATTGATGAAAGAGCCACAGTGAAACGGTATTTCACAAGTGTTTGGAGTTATCCTCACCAGGGGCAGGCTGTGGATCATTGGCATTAACTAATGATGACCTGAGATCAAAGACAGAGCCCTGTGGAACTCCAGCTTTCAAGGTAGCATAATAAGTCTGAAATGTCGAATGAAATCTTCTACAAATGAAGTTTGAAGTACAATAATGGCCCATCAAAACTGTCAAGCTAGCTCTCCAACTGATAGACACACAAACACACACACATGCACACACATGAACACCCCACGTGATTGATGATTTAAAAGCTCTAGACTAGGAAAGTGAAATAGTTGCAGACAAATGACCAAAAGCAAATTTTTAAGTCCAGTTACAAAAAAGCAAATGTAACCAAGTCTGTCATGCACTGCAGCATACCTCGTGCCATGCCAAGAATACACAAAATGACCTTTCCAGAAAAGAAAACAAAATATAAGACAAAAGCAAGATTGATGAACAAAATCCTGCACTACCTCTAAACAGCAGTGTTAATCAAGCAACTATAATTGTCCTGTTAACTTATATCAGCTTGCTTCTAAAGCTCTAAATTCTTAGTCTTTAGAGTACACCATGCTACTATTGAATGTGTAAAAGCACAAAGGTACAAATTTGGCATCCAGCAGAAAACAACAAGTTGTAAGAGCACACAAAGCTTCTGTGATGGCAAATCACTGATTATGTAAAATTAATTAGTATAATTCTGATCAGAACAATTATTTCTCTGTAACAGTTTGTTGGAATTAATAATAATAGGACAAAAAATTCTTAACGCGTGTCTTCAACTGTTACTGCAAGCATTAAAAATAGAGCTGTGAAATCTTCGTGAAGCCTGTGAGTTGAGCACACACTGCTTCACTTCTGAGAGAGAGAGAAGGCAAAAAGACAAGCTTATGGAAGATATTTAATTAAAGTCAGAAAGAACATTAAAATAGAAAAATTAGCTCAGTGAAAAGTATCTTTTCATTTCCACTAAATCAGGAACAATTTAAAGACTGCAATGGAAACTGGAAGTAAAAGAAAAAAAAAGCCCTCTTTAATTGGTTTGGAATTTTTTATTGTACTTCTCGAGTTCTGACTGGGTACACTATTTAACCTACTTGTTTTAATTATTCATTTATTTGTTCTTTTATTCATGTAGTTATTCATTTATTGATTGACATATTCTCTTATCCATTCATTCATCTATTCATTTATGTAACATTCTCTGCTATTCGTTAGGTACCGCGCTATACGTTGAACATGCAAAATGTATATGGCATGATATCTGCTCTGGAAGTGCTTAAAGTGACAGACAAGCATGTAAATCAGTATGTATAGTAAAATATGGTGCCATTTAATATGCTAAAGTGGGGTACAGAAGTATTTAAATCTACCTGTGCTAGTGTGGTAGATACGCTCAAGGAAGCTTTTAGGAAGAGATGTTATTTGAGCTATTCTTTATGATGACTTAAAATTTACCAGGAATCTACAACATATATACTTAAACAGGAAGAATATTTCAAGAAACATTGACATTTGCAGATAATTAGAAATGACAAACTTGAGGCTTATTTTCTATTATGTTTCATGTAATTACATATTTCAAGTAATAGATAGTCAGCTTTATGTGTAATGAACAAGTGGAACAGCAAATGGAATAATAATTCTTAGGGAAACAGTTATTATATTTAAAATTATGTCAGTCTTGACCACAAGGCCAAAACTATGAATGAGGTAGGTTACTAAAAGGGCACTAAGCTTCCCTTCATAGTTATTTAATAATTACTAAGCAGAATGTGTTAAATGAGAGGGTCATAGTCTCTGGCTTATTAATACAACCATGATAGGTTTATTTCTTGTAAGTATGCTCGGCACACTCAACTGGGGCCATAACTTTGACTGGAAGTCCTGAGAAGAGGGCTTTCTGCCAGAGGAAATTTTGGAAGTTAACGGTGACCTATGAGATGTCTCTATGTGGTAATAATGGGGATAGAATGAAATTGAATACATAGGAGAAATGTTTCTGTTAAAGACAGAAAAATTACGCAAAATTCAGAGGCTCTGGGAAAATGTTAAATTAGATACTTGATCATTACTCTTCAGACTTAATATAGAGAAGGATCTTAAGGGCTTAAAATATTTTATTTTTCTGGTTCATTGAGTACTTTTACTTATTATTGTCATTATTATTATTATTATTATTATTATTGGAGTGGCAGTAATAGTAGTAGTACCCAGTAGAGGCTTAACCAATAGATACATTTTATTGCTGAACTACATTATTATTAACATATTATTTGGTTTACATTGTTATTTAAGGGCATTTTGCAAATGTCATCTCAAGAAAAAGAAGTGAAGGATAGACTGGAGGTAAAACCGGAAAGGATGAAAAACCAAACAAGGCTGGGTTATTAAATTGTTTACTCTAACAAACAATATTGCTTGTTCTTTTGGCACCTTGTGAGAAGCCTTAGGAAATGTGCCTCAGAGCTTTTGACTCAGGGAGAGAAAAGGTGGAAATGTTTATTTATTTGGTCCTTATTGTTCATTGTTCAATAATGGCATTGTACATTTTTGGGTGGGGTACATGTGTGAGCACAAAGTGGGTTCCCATGGGCATCTCATACTATAATCCATAGGATCCCAGGATCGAAGAGTAACACAGGTGGTGCAGGCCTGAGTCAAGGCTGAGGGCACCTGGGCAGAATGGTTGAAGCCTATGCAGGACTGATGATGACAATAATAGCTGGAGCGGCCAACAAACATCTGAAAAAATACTCATCATCCCTAGTCATCAGAGAAATGCAAATCAAAACCACAATAAAATCTCATCTCACACCACTCGGAATGGCTATTATTAAAACGTCAAAAAATAACAGATGTTGGTGAGGTTGCAGAGAAAAGCGAACATTTATACACTGTTGGTGGGAATGTAAATTAGTTCATCCTCTGTGAAAAGCAGTTTGAAAATTTCTCAAAGAACTAAAAATAGAACCATCATTTGACCAAGCAATCCCGTTACTGGGTATATATCCGAAGGAATATAAACCCAGTATTCTATCAAAAAGACACATGCACTTGTATGTTCATTGCAGCACTATTTCACAATAGCAAAGACATAGGATCACCCTGGGTGCCCATCAACAGTGGATTGGATAAAGAAAGCATGGTACATATACACCATGGAATACTGTATCACCATAAAAAGGAACAAAATCAAGTCCCTTACAACAACATAGATGAAACTGGAAGCCATTATCCTAAGGGAATTAATGCAGAAACAGAAAACCAAATATCACATGTTGTCACTTGTAAGTAGGAACTAAACCTTGGGTACACACGGATATGAAGATAGGAACAACAGACACTAGGGGCTCTGAAAGCAGGGAGAGAAGGAGGGGGACAAGGGCTGCAAGACTTCCTGTTGGTACTGTGTTCACTGTCTCAGTGATGGGATCAATAAACAGCCAAACCTCAGCATTGCAATATACCCGTGTAACAAACCTGTACATGTATCCCCTGAATCTAAAATAAAAAATAAAATTTACAAAAGTGGGGCACAAGAGGTGGCTAACATAAATGCTGTGTGCTCTTTAACATAGAAGGAAACTTGTTTAGAAAAGCGAAAGGGGCAATTTTATAAATGCTGCAAAACATTGTTTTCAGTGAAATCTGAAATAGCAGATAAATATGACCAAGCTCTAAACTTTGAGTATGTCCCATCATTTTCAATAAATTCCAATCACCACTTCTGCCTCCTTCAAATCCTTCCTAATGGAGAAAGCCCAAATTATTTAATGTATACCAGCATTTCTCAAACATTTGGTCTCAGGACTCCTTTATACACTTTAAAATCATTGAAGATACCAAAGTGCTCCCCCACCGTAAATGTAACTTAACTATATCCATATTTATCATATTAAGAATTAGAGTAAATTTTAAATAGTCTTAATACATTTAAAATAAAGGCATATTGCATGTAAACAACAGTAATATTTTTATGAAAAATAACTATATTTCCCAAAACAAAGAAGTAGTGAAGAGTCACATTGTTCTACTTTTTTTTTTTTTTTTACAAATCTCTTTAATGTCTGGCTTTATAGAAGACTTGTTTTCTCATATCTGCCCCACAGGCATTCAATCTGCTGAGATATCACGTGCCACATATCCTCTAGAAAACTCCACTCTACCCTCACAATAGAATGAAAGCGAAAGGGAAAAATGAAAGCTTAATATTATTAAAATCGTTTTGTCCTTGCAGACCTCCTGGAATGGTCTCAGGAGCTCCCAGAGGTTTCTGGATGACACTCTGAGAACCGCTGGTTTGATTGTTTGTTTGTTTGTTTGTTTATATTGAAATTTTTAGAGACAGGTTCTTGCTCTGTTGCCCAGGCTGGAGTGCAGTGGTGCAATCATAGCTCACTGCATCCTTGAACTCCTGGGCTTAAGTCATCCTCCCAACTCAGCCTCCTGAGCAGCTGTGGCTATAGGTGTGTTCCACCATGCCTGGCTAATTTTTAAAATTCTTTTTGTAAAGACAGGGTCTCACTGTGTTGCCCAGGTAGGTCTTGAACTCTGGTCTCAACGGATCCTCCCACCTCAGCCTTCCAAAGTGCTGGGATTACAGACATGAGCCATTGCACCAGTCAGAGAACTGCTAGTTTCTATATGTTCATGCAGCCCAATCTACCTCTCTGATTCCCTGATATTTCATAAGTAAGTCTTATGCGCCATGCCATAGTGAGCATCACCATTGCTCCAAATACAGCCTCTAGACTCCCTGCATGCAAGCTTTCCACCCACATTTCCCTCCTCCTTCCCCTGCCACTGTCTTCCCTTATACTATTGAAGTTTATCTAAATCCTTTCAATCACCCTTATGAAAGTTTCCAAAATTCACTTATTTCTACTTCTATTGAATGAGTATCATTTTTTTTTCTTGCATGATAGATATTTATTTGTGTTTTGCCTCCTTGGCAACTTTCCTCTAAAGCCTCCATATCCTGTAGCTTATGCTCGTGTGTAGTAGGTTGGTAAAAAAAAAAAGCTATTGAAAATATGTTATTACTTTTTACTCTGCTATATGATTGTTTTACAGTTTATTGTATGTGAACCAATAAACCTTATCATTTCCTCATCTATGCATTTCAATACTAATTAATTTTTTATTGGGGAGTGATACTTCAGAAACCTGTAAGAAAAGACTCAAATATATGGGTCCATCAGTCCTGACAAGTGTATAGCAGATTACACATCTTGTTTGTTTTTAGCTCATCATTATTGTTTTATGCAACTTAGACTAGACTTTTTGTTTTTGACAGAAAGTAAGTTAGAACTAGGAAAGTTAACCTAATGGATGCAAAGACAATAATTGTAGTCTGCAATTAGTGACTAAATATCATTCACCGATTATCACGTAAGATTGATCTTGGGTTTTTGCAGGAGACTGATATTGATGAACTTGTGAATGAAATATTCATTGTTCTCCCGTTCATGCACAATATGGCCAAAACGCTAATAAATTTTTCAGATAACTACTACTTAGCACAGACCAGAGGCTATCTGGCAACATACATTTTCAAGCTTTCCTTATTTGTTTTTGAATAACTGAAGAAAAATAGCTAAATTTGAAGGGAATACTACTTCATTGTCTCATAATTCAGAGGTTGCCAAATCATGACCATTGAAGTGCTTATATCTGTATAATTTATTATTCTTTCTTATGCATAAGTCCTGCAACCTTAGATATAGTCATAATAATATAGATAGACAAATGTACTTAGGTATTTTGTTCCTGTCTGGCCAAGTTAGTTCAGCATTAAAATTGAAATGCCCATTGATCAAGAACTAGCCAGACTAGAACACTTGGCGTACTTAAACGCAATGAGCTTGGAAGTGCTCATATTTTCCACAAGTGATTTTCCACTGCCTGTACACTAATCCTCTTTGCACTCAATTTACAGAGAACATACACTTCAGGGAATCTATATACTAATTAATTTCAAAGCCTAATGCATGACTAAGGAATATATCTTTAAAATATCTAGATTAGCTAGATTAAATGACAATTCAATAGCAAAGGAATTTCTAAATTCCATTTAAATGTCAGATTAACAAGATGTAAATTCATTTGTAGAGAAAAGCCTTTACTTACTTCAGCTACACAAATAGTGACAGCTAAGAAAAGATACCTCAGTGTTTTGGTCAATATGCTTGTTTATATAGTTGCAAACATATGATGCTATAGCTTAGATAGTTGAATCTTCTCACATCATTTTATGAAACCTCCTCTCTCAAAATACTCATAGATTCCCAAATGGGATTATTTACTAATTTAAAAACGCCTCAAATTTCCAATGCATGTATTATGAAAAGCAGGACTTTTTTTTGTGGCTAGGACCATCAGCTGAGAGAAATATAAGCACTACTCCATTGCTTCTGATCTTCAATAAACTAATACCTATTTTTGTCTCACTCTGTGACTACAACTTTTTGCTTTTTTTGTTTACTCTCTCTAGTAAGCCATCTCCTATAATCCAAGGAGCTTAATCCTTGATCCATTTATCCAATGCCTTTCACTGTTCCTCACCCTTGTATCCCTTCCTCCTCACCTAGATTTAATACCATGGTCAATCATTATTATTTCCTCGCATATACCGTCAACTCCTTTGTCCCTCTCTTACTTGGTTTTGCTCTCTTGGCTAAATGTCTGCCTGATTAGATCCAACTCTTCACTTTCTTTCTGCTTGCCCTTGCACAACTGACATACACATATGTCTCAATTTAAATTCATAATAATTTATCTTTAAGAGGCCCTTAAAGCTTTGCAGTAATCATACTGTATTCCCAAGTCATTTTCCATTCCTACTCTCTCGAATAACTATTTCTTATCTTCTTTCACTTCAATTTTTCTAATGCTTTCTGCATCCCCCATACTCTCAGATCTTACCTTGGAATTCACTGGGAACATAAAAATTGTCAGAAAAGAACTTCCACCAAGCTAGCTACCCATCTATCATATCTATGCCCATATTTTCTACCTTTCTTTCCCCTGAGCTTTATTGAGATATAACTGATAAACACAAGTTGTACATATTTAAGGTGTAGAATGTGATAATTTGATATATGCATACATTGTGAAATGATCACCACAAGCAAACTAATTAGTACATTCATCTCTTTTGCTCCTACAGATGAGATGCTTGTGCTCTTGCTAAGACCACGTACTCTTGTGCACTAGATACTGGTCTCTTGTCTACTCAAGTACAATTTTTTCCTCTCCTACCTTATCCTCAGATTTTCCTCTCTGTTGTATCATTCCCATTAGCATACAAACATATGGTATTTTTCCCATTTGAAAAGAACCTGTGCTTGACTGCAGTTTTATCTCCAGCGAATACACTCTTTTACTCCCACAATTAACTGCAAAGCTCTTCAAAAGAGTTTTCTAATCTTGCTTCTTCCTTTATCTCTCTTGAACCTCCAATCTGCATTTTTTCCCACATAACTCTACTGAAAGTACTTAATCAAGGTTACTAGTTGCTGTCTTGCTAAATCTAATGACCAATTCTCACTTTTTGTTTTATTTTATCCATCAATAGCAATTGACTTAGTTAATGACCCTCTCCTCGAAATGCTTAACCTCTCTTTCTCTTAGTTCTCTCATCTTACTAGCTGTTCATTCTCAGTCTTCTTTGCTAGGTTTCCGAGCTTTGTCCATGGACTTTTCTCCCCTATCTATACCTGTTTTATTATTATTATTATTTCGTTCAGTCTCACTGTTTTAAATCATATCTGTACCCACTATTCCAAAATGGGTATCTCCATTATTATACTACTGCTTTTGAAATATAACTGCTCAGTATTGCTTGCTGATGAGTTACCAGTATTTAAACATAAGGTGATTACTTTTTACTCTCTCCCTTCTACATATGATTACATAGTTCAGAGTCACTACTGTTAATGCATTGTTTCTTCCCCATCTAAACTCTAAGACACTGATGATTCCTTTTTATCTGACTCAGAGAAGAGAAAGAGATCATGGTGGGAAAGAACAGAAAGAACAGAGAAAGACATGAAAGGAACCTCTTGGTTCAGCTTAGAAACTGAATAATTGCACTGGTAAAAGAGAAGAGATGTTTAACGTTTTATTTTTAACCAACAATTTTAAATATTTACAATAACTAGGGAGAAAAGAAAATCCACAGAAGATTCTAAGAAGATACAAAGTATTACAAAGTCATGAAATTTCATATTCTAAACATATTCTTGAAGATAGGTTTGCCAAATACAAATTGAGTAGAGATTACTTGATTATGATAAAATGCTCATAGCTGTAATTCATTTATATATTAAAAACTAATAAAAATCTATATTTTCTATTCTTATGAGAAATATATATTACTTCACTTTTCCATATACTGCATAGCTAGTATCAGGGCCTTTGGAGAGTTTTATGACAGTTTGATGGCTTTAACTCCTTTTTGAGGTGAGGGGATTTGCTTTGAGATTTAGTCAATGAATAGACCCATCTTGTAGGCTGCATCCCCTTCCCATTTTGCTCTGCTTGTAATGACAAGTTGAATGGCTCTTGCCTCCTGTTATAGGCAACCATTCATGCAACCTCTGAGCCTGTCTGGGGCTTTCCCTGCTATCTTCACTAGTCTAAACACCTCATCAGTACTGTTGATCCAGCACCAGTGCTAATTCTACTTCTGTAGCCTTAGTCAACTCTACTGCTATTTTTGTCAAGGTGCCATTCATGCTGTCATCAGATTCTTCCAGGTGTATATCAAATTCCTGTAAGCCATGACACACGGGGTCCCCACCAAACCTTTTCTATTCTCTTCACTATTGCCCTTCTGTAAGAAAAGGCTGAAATTGGTAAATAATTGATTTGCCCAAAACAAGCCCTTGATACCATGCTCAAAATTTTCAGCCTGAGACAAAGCGGTGACCCTAAAAGAAGCAAAAATTATTATTTGGTAACTTTTTAAATACTGGAAGTTTTGGACAAATGTGGTGGCTTATGCCTTTAATTCCAGCACTTTGGGAGGCTAAGCCAGGAGGAACACTTGAGCCCAGGAGTTCAAGACCAGCCTGGGCAACATAGCGAGACCCTTTTTCTAAAAAAAAAAAAAAAGAAAAAATTAAAAAATTAACCAAGTGTGATGGCACCTGCCTGTAGTGCCAGCTACTCAAGAGGCTGAGGCAGGAGGATTGCCTGAGCCCAGGAGGTGGAGCCTATAGTGCTCTGTGTTCATGCCACTCCACTCCAGCCTGGGCAACAGAGTGAGACCCTGCCTCAATGAAAAATAAAAATAAAAAAATAAACTAGAAGTTTTGCCTCAACTCCTCTTACTACTGAAGTAAATTCTTTCCTGTAATGCTGCTTTCTTCTATCATTGTTTTTGGCTCATAACCCACTTTCCTTTGACAAATAGACACTATCTGATTTCATTCCTTCAAGTGTCCCACTATCTGGAGAGTTTCTGGACATCAGATTTGTTGAACATAAACGGAAAAATATTTTGGCAGGCTGGGAAGGTAATAGAAAGTATTGAGTTTAGGTTCAAGGAAATCTAGTTATATTCTAGCTGTATTGTTTACTAGTTGCAAATATTTGAGCAAACTTTTAAGCTTCTTTGACATTTTAAGTTAGTAGCCACAAATCCCCCAAAAAGTGGGTATTAAGTCTAATTATGTAGACTTATCTTGTAAGGATCACATAAAAATCATATAGCAGATATTGGCAAATGGTAACCTTCATGATTACTTTTATTTTGAAACAAAGTGAGGTGATATAACAATAATAAAAGTAGAATTAATTATTTTATTCTAAATTATTGTTGTGCCTTTAAAAAATAGGTATGTGCCTTCATTAAGACTTGGCTCTTGAGTGTTTCCCAGTGATCCTGATTTTATCTAACTTCATCACATCAAGTGTTTGATCAGGTTTATTCTTTCTCCTTTCAGGACTGCAAATCACTCTTTTGGTGTAAGTAATAAATATCTGAAACAAGGGCATCACAATTTCTAAACTTCACACTTATTATTTTCTTATGCAGGAAAAATTCTCATGCTTGTAAATATAATGCTAATTGCTTTTTATAATATGTTTTCTGTCTCTCAAAGTAATTCAAGTTATTACAAAAATTTTGAAAAGTACATGAATATACAAAGAACATAAAAACCATCCAGAAACCAACTAAACAATCAAGGCTTTGCCATATAGACATCTTGAGAATATGCCTATATGATATATTCTGTTTTGTAACTCTTTCCTTCCTCTTTTAAAACTTGTTAATAAAAGATGATACAGCATTTAGGATGAAACTTTCACAGCATCATTTTAATGAGTACATAACATTGATAAAATAGATGTATTGTAATTTATTTAACCACATTCTTATATTGCAGGATGGGCTATTTTCCATTTTTGTTGTAATAAGCAATGCTGCAATGAACATTACATACATAAATCTTTATGCACATCCTTAATCATTTCTTTAGGATAAATTACTAGATACAAAATTGCTGTGTCAAAGCTTATGCATATATTATTTATTTACTGTAACCTAGTTTTTAATCATAAAGTAACAAATGCACTTTGAAAACAATTAATACCTAAATGTTAAAAAAAGAAAAGTAAAAATGCGCTTTTACTTGGCATCGTAGAGAAAAACACCATCACATTCTTAAAATTTTTTCTGACAATTCTTTAGTGATAGTCAAGCATATTTAAATATACGCATTTTTTCTTATTATATACAAGGGCTCATAATACATATTCTTTATTGTATTCTTAATTTTTCACTTAATGTACTTCAGAACTATTTACTCATAATTTTGTGTCTCTCTTTTTACCTGTTGCATAGTAATTCATAGCATAAGTGTATATTTTATTTAACTAGTCCTTTCTTGATAAACATTTAGGTTATTCTTTTGGCATTCGAATTCGTTTTGTGTTGGAGATCCATGTACAACTGTCTTTGCAAACTTTTTAAAGCATATAGATAGAATGAATTCTAAAAGTGGAATTGATTTGTCAAAGAATGCACATATAGTTTAAAATTTGGTGTGTAGATGAGTATTTTGTGGAGTTTAATATATGTTAGTGTTACTGTGTTCTTGGAATGTTATTTCTCAGATCTATAATGTAAATGAAACAATGCACTTTGAAGTAAAAAATTATCTCCTCAAAATCTTGGATAGCTTTAGTGTTTATTTTCTTGTGATACACACCCATTTTCTGGCTGCACAGAAATAATACTACAATTTAATTATAAAGGGATATTTCTATTTTCAATTAAAATGCTGAAAAATAATCTTTTTCAGGGGACTATTGGATTTGCAAACTAAGCCGTGTTATTTAATGACTTAATGTAGAGCATCATGGTCTTTTACCCACTGCCACCTTCTATTTACATTTATATAACATAAATAATTGTGGAAATTGGCAACTATCTGGATAATTTTGTTTATCCATTAAACAAATATTTAATGAGTGTCTACTGTATGCCAGCCTCCATTCTAGGTATCAAGAATGTAAAAACGGACCATACAAAAACAACTACCCTCATGGTGCCTATATTTTAGTGACGGAGACAAAAACAAATTAAACAAGTAAAATATTGCTTAAATTGTGAGACAGCAATTCATGCAAAGAAAAAAAAAATAACAAGAAAGGAGAATAAGAGGTTTTGAGTGGGAGGTAATGCAATTCTAATTAAAGTGTTGGAGAAAGCCTCATAGAGTGGAGACATCTTTGAGGAGACATCTGAAGGAGGTGAGACAGTTTGATCAATGCAACTAGGTGTGATGGTCAGTTTAATGTGTCAACTAGGCTAGGCTACCACCCCCAGTTATACAATCACACACTAATCTAGATGTTACTGTGATGGTGTTTTATAGATGTGATTAAAGTCCATAATTAGTTAACTCTAAGGGTGGTGATGCTAGATAATGTAGGTTACCCTGATCCAACCAGTTGAAAAGCTTTAAGAGTAGAGATGAGATTTCCCTAAAGAGTAAGACATTCCACCTGTGGATAGCAGCTTCACCTGGTGCTGCGAGATTCAGTGTTCCCTTCCTGATGGCATGCCCTGAGTATTTGAACTTGCCTAACTAGTTCTCACAATAATCCAATAGCTTATAATAAATGTCTTCATACATATCTCCTGATGGTTCTATTTCTGTGGGTAAAGCCTGACAAGATATACTAAGCTTACTAGATAATTCAGTATATCTTTAATTTTATGCTATGGAATATATGAATGGTCAAAATATATATGACACTTCGAATGGTTCTGTCTAACATCACAATGACCTTTGAATGAGTTCTAGCTCTGGACAGTTTCTGTTTCCTCCTGATATCTTTCTGGGCACTGTCAACAACTAATAGAACAACTAAACAGAAAATCAGCATGTATATTAAAAAACTAAACAACATCATTGTATTAGTCTGTTCTCACGTTGCTACAAAGAAATATATGAGACTGAGTAATTTATAAAGAAAAGAGGTTTAATTATCTCATGGTTGTGCAGGCTGTACAGGAAGCATGGTGTCATCAGCTTCTGGGGAGGCCTCAGGGAACATACAATGATGGAGGAAGGCAAAGAGGTGTTTACATGGCCAGAGCAGGAGGAAGAGCAAGAGAGGAGAGGTGCTAGACGCTTTTAAACAACTAGACCGCTCCATAACTCACTCACTCACTCACTATCACACAAACAGCACAGAGGGGATGATGCTAAACCATTCACAAGAAACCACACATGATTCAATCACCTCCCACCAGGCCCCACCTCCAACATTGGGGATTACAATTGAAGATGAGATTTGGGTGGGGACACAAATCCAAACCATTGCAATCATCCACCAACAAGGTGTGAATAACATTTATAAAACACCAGACAGCAGCAGAATACACATTCTTTTTTAAGTTTCAATGAACATATATCAAAATAGACTTCTCTGGGAGCCATAAAACAAACTTCAACAAATTTAATATTATTGAAATCATGCAGAGGGTCCTTTCTGACTACAATTAAATCAAATTGGAAATCTAACAGGTAGGCCGGGCGCGGTGGCTCCAACCTGTAATTCCATCACTTTGAGAGGCCGAGGCAGGCAGATCACAAGGTCAAGAGATCCAGACCATCCTGGCCAACATAGTGAAACCCTGTCTCTACTAAAAATACAAAAATTAGCTGGGTATGGTGGCATGTGCCTGTAGTCCCAGCTACTTGGGAGACTGAGGCAGGAGAATCACTTGAACCTGGGAGGTGGAGGTTGCAGTGAGCCAAGATCGTGTCACTGCACTCCAGCCTGGTGACAGAGTGAGACTCCGTATTTAAAAAAAAAAAAAATCTAACAGGTAGATAAGAGGAAAATCTCCATACACTTGGAAACTAAACAACACATTTCTAAATAGTCTGTAGTTCAAAGATGACATCTCAAGGAAAATTCAAAAACACATTAAACTGAATGAAAATCCAACTGCTATGGTCTGAATGTTTGGCTCACCCCCAAATTTGTGTGTTTAAATCATCCCCCACCACTCAAGGTTATGGTATTTGGAGGTGGAACCTTCGGGAGGTGATTAGATCATGAAGGCAGAGTCCTTGTAGATGGAGTTACTGTCCTTATAGAAGACACCACACTGTGTCCTCACATGAAACTCTCTTATAACGTGTGAGGACATCGTGAGAAGGCAACATCTATGAACCAGGCAAAGCGGCCCTTACCAGACACTGAATCTGCTGGCACCTTGGTCTTTGACCTCCTAGCCTCAAGAACTGTGAGAAATAAATTTCTGTTGTTTATAAGCTACCTAGCTTATGGTATTTTATTACAGGAGCCTGAATGAATTAAGACAGACTAGTATCTAGAATATATAAGGAACTCTCAAACTCAAGAGTTAAAAATTAAACAATCCAATTAGAAAATTGGCAGAGGTATAAACATTTCAGCGAAGAAGACATGCAGATGGCAAGCTAACACAGTAGAAGATCTTCAACATCCTTAGCCATTAGAGATGCAATTTAAAACTACAATGAGATACCACTACACACTTATCTGAATGGTTAAAAGAAAAAATAATGACAACACCAAATACTGATGAGGACGTGGAGAAACGGAATCATTCAACATTGCTGGTGGGAATATAAAAATTGAGCAGCTACTCTGGAAAATGGCTAGGTAGTTTCCTTAAAAATGAATCGTGCAACTTCCATATAACTCAGCAATTGTACTCCTGGACATCTATCTCAGATAAATAAAAACTTAACGTCTCACACACACACAAAAAAACCCTGAACAAACATTTATACTAGCTTTATTCATAGTAGCCAACAGCTGGAAACAACCTGGATGTCCTCTAATGAGTGAATAATCAGACCACAATACATCCATGCCTGGAATATTCCTCAGCAAGAAACAGGAACAAACTATTGACATATATTACAGCTTCAGTAAATCTTCAGATAATTTTGATGAAAGAAAAAAACCAATCCCAAAACGTTATATACAGAATGACTACGTCTTACAACATCAAATTAGAGAAACGAAGAATAGATCAGTGTCTATCAAGAGTTAAGGAGGTGGGGTGAGGTGGGGCTGGTGCCTGGTGAGAGAGAAATGTGTGTGGCCATAAAAGGGCAACATGAGAGATCTTTGTGTAATGGAAATGTTCTGTATTTTGACTGTTTCAGTGTCAATATCTTGGTTATATTATACCTCAGTCTCACAAGATGTTGCCATTTAGTACAAATGAATAAACGGTAAATGGGACCTCTGTATTATTTCTTACAACTGCATGGGATTTATAATTTTCACAAAATTTAAAAGTTTGATTAAAAAACACAAAATTTATAAGGTTAATATGCCGTATAATGTTACTTCTTTAGAAGTACTCCATTTCATGAGTGCCGAAATGCTGATTTTTAAAAATAATTTGTGTAGCGTTGTGTTTATTTCAGCATGTATTTTACTAATGAACATTGTTTAATTTGGCACCACTATTTTCTGCCTATTTGAACCCACTCATTTATGTATTAAATATTGTTTCACCATTCCAATTCCTCCCAACAATATAAATTAATTTTATGCAGAATTTTATTTCTCAACATTACTTTTCAAAGCCATAATGTTGTTAAGTGTATGTTTCTCTAGAATAAATTTTATGAAATTTCTGAATTCCAACTACAAACTAATAAGAGCAGGAACAATCTGAGTCATTACAAATTATTTTGTGCATAAATAGTAGAATAAGGAAAATATAATGTATTTTTATATTTACATTAAAATATATACATAAATTAAAATATAATGTATCATTATATAAATGCCTAAAGCATTTTTCAATATGAAAACAAAATTAAAATACTTTGAACAAATGACCTTTTTGAATGTTTAATGGATAATCCATGAACACTTGCAGTGACTTTTGATAGTTTGTCAAACAATTTCAATTAAAGTAATTTCCTTATGAGGCAATCACATTGCTCATAAAAATCTGAAATATGTATTGAAGACATCCTAGGGATATACTAATTCAAGTCTATTAGGTAAGAATGACAAAAATAATAGTTACACCAGCATCTGTTCTAGTATCTTTGTTAGGGGTACACATAACTTTTTGTAAAAGGAAGTTTTTCTATGGTTTTCACAAAAATGGTCACATGAACTTTGGCAAATATTATTTTGCAAATGCCACTCTTAAGAGAGAAGTACGGCTAGCAGTAACCTGACATTTATAACTATTCTAAATAATGCAACAAAAGCATTTTCAAGGTTCATGTGCATCTTTTCATAGGCAGACTTTGCAGTTCTCTTTAATAATTTAGCTTGTTTGGACACAACTTACTGAATCATATTTTTTGAGTTGAAAAATATATTACCTTGTGAGTCAGTCAAGCATTTGCAGAAAGTCATAATCTTGGTTCCCTGCTTTACCTGACCCTGTTTTGGTTTTGCTTGGCTTCTGCTATTCTTGATCAGATGTTTGCTAGATCTTTTGCAGGTAATCATATTTGTGGACCACACTCATCTATTAGATATCTGTTCAATTAACCAAAGTAATCATGTAGAGTTTATATAGTTAATTGGCTGAGAATCTGACTTCCTAAAACTTTGATTACTAATATTTCAGATGCTTTTTCTAGATAACCTAGACTCATTCTTGGAAGCTTGAGTCTGACTTTTGCATTCCTGATTCGCTTGACTGTGAATCACATAATTTCTTACTCTTTTTCTAGCTTGATAATCTCTGCTCATTAGTTTCCATTCTAAGAGTGTATTAATTTCTACAGTGGCTTGATTCATGCTGACAATACTGAAAACTAGAATTATTATTATTATTATTATTATTATTTTTTTTTTCTGAGATGGAATCTTACTCTGTCACCCAGGCTGGAGTGAAATGGCGCAATCTCGGCTCACTGCAACCTCCACCTCCCAGGTTCAAGCAATTCTCCTGCCTCAGCCTCCTGAGTAGCTGGGATTACAGGCATGCACCATCACGCCTGGCTAATTTTTGTATTTTTTTTTTTAGTAGAAACAGGGTTTCACTATGTTGGTCAGGCTGGTCTCGAACTCCTGACCTCGTGATCTGCCTGCCTCGGCCTCCCAAAGTGCTGGGATTACAGGCGTCAGCCACCGTGCCTGGCCTGAAAACTAGAAATTTAAAATAATGAGTAAAAAGTGAAGATTACTTCATTTGCATCTCTAGATCACTATTAAGTTATTGACAAAATGAATACTCATATCTTACAATGTATTGTTCTATGTAAATAGTAATATATTATCCTTATTACATTTTAATAAAACTCATGTTTGCTTTGGTGACACTTTTTAAAACAAAGGTTATAGACAAAATCATGATACTTACAAAAACTTTGGTAAAGGCTCACAGTTTGGCACAGGAGATACTGGGAGTTCATATCCCCACTGTCTCACTTAATAGCTGCAGAATCTTAAGTAATTTTCTTAATCTCTTAGATGGGCTAATGCATTTACACCAGTGCTAGGAATATAGTAAATGCTCAGCAAATGAAAGTTCTTACTATGATTATTCTTATAACTAGTACAATGAGTACAACTAGGATAACTAGTACAACCACTACTATTTTAAGTACCAGTACTCTACTACTACTTAGACTAGAAGAAAGAGAGAAAAGTAATACTACAGAATGCAAAAAAAAAAAAAAAAGAAAGAAATAACTGATGAACATCAATAGCTTTATGATAGAAGGCATTATTTAGTGTTCCTTATATTACACTGATATGATTAAAAAGATTGAGATGTTCTTTTATTAGACATTGCTAATCATAAATCCCACTTTGGAAATATTTTTATTTCCCTAGCTCAGTATTCCCAGTGGATAGCTTTTTGATTATGATAGTTCAAGTGGTATTTAATGTTGGTTATTATCAAAATGAATTCTTTTGATTTGGAATGGCATTAGTTTAATGGCTACTATATTTCTTGTAAAATAATGTGGAAAAAGTTTATTTTGCCCAAATACAGTTGAATGGGAAAATTTCAACTCTAATACACTGCTTAAATACAAACACTTTTGGAAGGAACATTATTATTCAATTTCACAATCAGAAAAAGACATATTTAGGATAAATATTATGTTAATTCTTATTTAAAAAATCACAAACATTCCATGTATATTTGAGTGTGTAATCCCAGATGAACTTTAATCCCTGGATATATCTAATGTGAACTTACCCCCTTTGTTTCCTATTGAAATTGGTTCTAATTAAAAATAAATTACATATTTTTCAACTTTCAGAATATTATTGCCACAAGTTAATTCTCTCTACTGTAGAGAGAACCATACCTACATGGGATTTCCATAGCCACATGGACTTTGATTCTATTGCAGAATTCATTCTATAAATATTTGTTGCATAACTTTTAAATCTGAATTGCTATACAAAACACAGTTCTGTGTATAGTGCCTCAAGGTAAAGATGATTGTTACACAGTCTGCCCTTCTTTTCTGCCACCAGAAGAAGCAGAATTCACTCTCTATAGTTTTATTAACATGTCTTTTTGTCCCTATTTTCTCAAAGTTAGAATTTAAACAAAAGATTCCAAAAATAAAATCATGGAAAAAAGATTTTTCATGAGATGGATGGAGATGACTGCAATACTATAAAGCTATTGCAATAGCTTTAATTATTCATCAAATGAAAAGTTTGACTACCAAGGTTGCCAAAGACTACAGCATCTTCATAGTGTATTTGCCCCCAAGCTGTCTGTACTTCAGTGCACAGAAAGAAGCCACAAATAACTAGCAACATGACTAAAGGGTGTTAAATGTCAAATTTAATTCACTCAACAATTTCTGAATTTCTAGGAAAAGAGAGTTTAAGAGCTAAGCAATAGGCACTTTTTGTAAGTCTGAAGGTAATCTGTTTCATGTTTGCAAAACAAGTACACTTCCCCATGCAATTCAAACATTGAAAGAAAAATTTAAATATTTAGAAAGCATGTTCTGTACAGATTTAAACCAGATTTTAGAGTACTGTACATCTCAATTTGAAAATTATTTTTATGTTTTATCCAGGGATATATAATTAACAGATGCCATTCTTCATTATAATATCTAAATATTTTTGAATTGTTGGCAATGTTGGGATTTAATGTAACATACATATTTGAGATGAGTTAGAATAGATGAAATACAGGCGATTAAATCACTGAAGTAACAATAACAGATCAAAAGATATGTAACAAGGAAGAGATTCATGTAATCTTTAAAACGAGTTTTCCACTGACAATATAATAGAGATTGCAATTTATAGAGTTTTAAAGTAAGAGTATTTTTAAATCTCTTTACTGAATTACTCAATGCAAGTCTTTACAAATGCAAAAGCATAATGCCAATTACAACTTAATGTACATATATCAATGAAGAGTTAAAGTAGTATAGGCCTGGTCACCTAATTTTTTAACTCAGTACAGAGATATAGGTAACTGAGTCAATGTTTCTCAGACATCATTAAACATAAGTATTACCTGGAAATTTGTCTAGCTCCAAATACACTATATTTTGATACTATATTTTGGTACTATATTTTGATTTAGTGAGGACCAGGAAGCCAGTTAAACTAATTCTACAGGAAATTCTGAGGAAGTTAGCCAAAGGAGGAGTCTTCTAGACTATCCATCTAATAAATATGTTATATTTCATGATCTAAGATGCCACCAATTATAATATGGATCCTTAAATACTTCTAAGAAAGAAAACTAAATAGTGTCAATTATACAGTATAAGTATAGGATGAATTTTAATTTTAGGGAAATTAAAATATGTTCATCTTGAAATTATTGAAATACCGTATTACTTCTCTCTACTAAGTTTGTTTTGACATCAGCTGAATAGCAGATTAAACATTAAACTCTCTAATAAATGTCTGATTCAATCAATCAAATTTATTTTATTTACATCCTATGCTCTGTGCCAAGAGCTTTGATAGACATCTGTTCTTATTATCTTCTGCTGAGTTAAAAGCAACAACAACAACAACAAAAACCCCAAAACACTACCCCAAAACAGGATCTTTAAACAGTAATTTATTATTATTTTACTTTGTTCTGTGAATTGATTGGGCTCAGCTGGGCAATTCTCACTTGAGATGTCTCACACAGTTACGGGCAAATACTGGCTGGAGCTACATACCGTCACATTAAGGCTCAAATAAGGCTGGACTTCCAAGGTTGCTCATTTACAGTGCTGGTGGTTGACACTGGTTATTGGCTTAAAAGTCAGCTGAGGATTTTGATTGGAGTACCTACCTTGGCCTCTCTATGTGGCTTGGGCTTCACAGCAGGCAGTTAGTTTCCTGAGACGGAGAATTCCAAGAGCAAATGTTTCAAGAAGCTCAATCTGAAGTTCTTCTGACCCAGCCCCTCGTCATTATGACCATAGTATCACCTCCACTGCGTTCTGTGGGTCAAAAGTGAGTCGCGATTAGTTTACAGTCAAGGAGAGGAGACTGCATAGGGTGTGACTATCAGGAACCATAGCTCACTGGAGCACCATCTTTGGAGTCTAGCTAACAGAGCATCTTTGTATGTAATCTAATTTAATCTTAACTAAAACTTCTAGAAGATATTGTGTTAGCCAAATGGAGCTGGTTCTTTTGATAACTCTCAGAAAATGACCCATTTCAAGAACAGTGAGCTCTTTACATAAATGAGTTAGTTTAATCCCTGACAAGTTTTTTTGTTTTTCTTTTCTTTTTTTTTTTTTTTTAAGGTTGCTTTTCTTCTTTCTTTCTTTTCCTTCTTGTTACCCAGGCTGGAGTGCAATGGCATGATCTTGGCTCACTGCAACCTCTGCCTCCTGGGTTCAAGCGATTCTCCTGCCTCAGCCTCCCGAGTAGCTGGGATTACAGGCACCTGCCACCACACCCGTCTGATTTTTTGTATTTTTAGTAGAGATGGAGTTTCACCGTGTTGGCCAGGCTGGTCTTGAACTCCTAACCTCAGGTGATCCACCTGCCTTGGAAGGTTGCCCTTTCTATTGTCACCTGCTTAAAGGCAGGCTTTTGCGTTTTCAGCCTGATTGACCAGTGAAACATCTTGAATGTAAGAAAGTCATTTTGGGCTCCCCATAATTCCTCCACCCTCGCGCCATATACTCCTTTTTTTTTTATTGGTCTCTCCCCCTCCTCCCTTCCCAGGCAGCTAGAACCAAGCAGGGAAAAATCAAGGGTCATTTTAAAATTAAATTAGCATGCTTGATTTGGAAACCGCAAAAGCACCTAAATGGCATATCAATCAACTTTTGATGAGCTACTGTGTACCAATAATGTGCAAAGTACTTTATGTGTCGTGTCTAATCAAATCTCCACAACAAACCAGTGAAGCAGATACTATCATCCTTATTTTTATGAAGAAACTATGGCAAAAAGAAGCAAAAGATTTTTCAAAAACCTAAAAAACTGTGTTAGAGAATTATTATTATTATTATTATTTTGAGACAGAGTCCCACTCTGTTGCCCAGGCTGAAGTGCAATGGCACGATCTTGGCTCACTGCAACCTTCATCTCCTGGGTTCAAGTAATTCTCCTGCCTCAGCCTCCCAAGTAGCTGGCATTACAGGCACATGCTACCACGCATAATTTTTGAATTTTTAATAGAGACGGGGCTTCACCATCTTGGCCAGGCTGGTCTCGAACTCCTGACCTCAAGTGATCCGCTCACCTCAGCCTCCCAAAGTTCTGAGATTACAGGCGTGAGCCATCGCATCTGGCTTATCGTAGAGAATTATATCCCATAGTGTCTACATGAATACATATGTGCATCTATCTCACAGTGTATGTTTGAGCTTTGACGTAGTTGATGCTGAACTGTTCTTTCTCCTAGCAATTGATCAGTATTTCCAGTTACTTTCTAAGGCAGTTCTTGATTTATGATAATGTAATTTAAAGCTGTTATTTGTTGCCTCAATGACTCCCTTCATGCTGGCACCTGCCCTGCTTATTTTTAAACTTTTACCTAGTTATTGCCTGTATTTGGGTACCCGTCCCCAGCTTGCATATTCAAGCCCTAAGCCTCATGACTTCCCCATTCTAGCTCTTCCTCCTTTCCATGTTGACTCAATTACATTGAGATTACCCAATGAGGATCCTTCCTGCCTGCCACAAGTTGTCTGACCCATGACATTCCATAAAGGCATTGGCTCATGGGTCCTTGCTCTGATTTCTCCTTGTCTACTATGACCAAACTTCAGGCTTTTGGGTGACTGGTGTGGATTGCAGGCCATGCAGTACCTCCCTGTCTAGGATCTTTAACCTCATATGCTTCATCCTTTAATCTCATATGCCTCTCCAAGGGTAATTTTCACAGCTTTGTTGAAGTGATCCTTGAAGACTCCACAACAGGGACCTACTCCCTCATTTACAATGAAGTTAGTAAGCTGTTTGTTATATTAGAAGAAGCAACTTGTCTTCCTATTGCTGCTGTGGCAGAGAAAATATATGCAGCTCCTCTCAATGAAGTGTTAGATTGTCCAAATAATCTTAAAAGAGGAGGTAGAATTTAGCCTTGTCTTTTGCTGCTTAAGAACAGATTTTGCTATGCTAAGATTCCAGTCTTACCTATTCTACACATGTAGCAACATAATGTTACAATCTCAGAGACAATATCATATGTCAATGTAATGGGACTTATGGTGAAATCTAAGAGCTTATCCCAAAGATAGTACTGTCTAGAAAATCAAGGACTAATCAATAAATTAATGTCACACAGCATTACGCTATGTTTTCCAGAATATTTCCTATATTTGCTTGCTTTTCATGGCAGTTTTTTTGCAGCTTTTGCAGATTTACAAAAAGTTATATAGAGCTTAGATGAATTTACTGCAGCGAGTCGGGTGTGAAATTTTGGGATAAAAAAAGAGTTGGTCTTTCTGAGCAATTTGCTGGAGATGAGTACAGTTCCTCTCTGGACAGTGTCAGTTTGTCTTTCAACTGAGCTGAACTCCTTTAAGCATGTTATATCCACATAGACAATCAACCATCATGCTTTCTCTCTTTGTGGTAACCTGTAAGACTTTATCATACCCCCAGTATGATTTAGATCCCAGCAGAAAATATCTAGTCTAATCTAAAAAGTAACTGCCTGAGATTTGCAGCTGACTTAGAATTCTGAGCTATTTTCCTCATTTTCAGATTCAACAAACGCTATTTTTATGCACAGCTACTGTGTGTACACAATGATCACCTTTGCCATCAAAGGTCTTACCATCTGGGGGAAATACATAGAAATAAGCAATGAAAATTATGGGAGGCCAAGTACTGTATGATAGTACAAAGTACCAGGGGAACACAAAATACTCCCCCATTATTTGCATTCTGAAGACACCTTCCCAGCAGAAACTACTTCTAAAGCACAAACCTGCAGAAAAATTAAGAGTGAAAGAGATTTGTGGGAAGACTGTCCCAGACAGGGGAACCAGTTTATGCAAAGACTTACCTATGAATGAGGAAGAACACGGTGCACATGTAGAACTGAGAAATGATTAGCTTGACTGTGACACAGAAAGTAGGGGGTGAAGGTGAGAGTTAGTGCTGGCTGTATTAGCAAGGGCCATGTAATGTATCTATTCTGAGTATTTTGAACTTATGCTGAAGGCAAGGGGTGCCAATGAAACTCTTTAAGTGAGGGAAGAAAAACTGGGCTTCATAATGAATAAATGAGTTCCTCAAATGGTAACTTGGGGAGTAGAATTGTAGGTGGGGAAGAGGATAATGACTTAAGACAAAGCAGCCTCTGAAAATGCTTTCAGGACATTTAACTGATGAGCCAAGTACATGCTTTAGGAGCAGAGTGTTCATTCATTCATTCATTCATTCATTCAACAGAAATGTATTGTGTACCTACTCTATATCAAAGACTACTCAAGTCATTAGCAGATATAGCAGTGAACAAACCAGACCACATCTTTGCCATCATAGAATTCATTTATATAAATGAATATATGCCAAGTATTTGTCCTCTAAGTAAAATAAAACACTATTAGAAAATGGAGACTGCCGGGAGGAAGGTGTTATTTTATAACTGGTGGTCAGGGAAATGTTCACACCCCATCTGTTACTTTTCTCTGGATGCTTCTTGTCTGGGAAATGTTTGTTTACCTATTCATTCAATGTTCCTTTAATGCCTCTGTGTACTAGGGACTCTGTAAGGCCTTGTGGCACTGCCATGGCAGGTAGAGAGGCAGGAAAGATCAATCAAGCAGTACTTTGTAAGCCATGTTAAAGGTTAAAAGTTTGGATGTTTTTCCTAGGAACAATGAAAGTCATTGTGATGTTTTAATTAAGAATTCCATGTGATCATGTTTGTGTTTTTAAAAGATCATTCTTACTATATAGTTAGAGGAATGAATTGATTAACAGGGCTGACATAGGTTCTCCTCAACAGAAGGGGAAAGAATAGATTTTCCTTGCTTAGCTACTAGTAGTGATGGCTAAATTTCCTTTCTTTCAAGGAAAAGTAATACTTTTTGTTTTACTATGATAAAAGGTCTTTATTCATTTTCAGAGTCATAAACAAATTTCCTGTGAATACACTTTTTCCTCTTGAGTGCAGAATTTTTTGTGAAGGCTAAGATGTGAATGTATTAACTGAGTGAATTTATCAAAGAAATTCTTACATGTCATTTGCTAATTGAGGGACTTCTGCATCTAACAAAGAGTAATATCTTTATATAAGACATTTGATTGGCAGCAGAAACACACATTTTATTATTTAAAATGCACCAGACACACTTTTATTTCATGGCTGAACACCTTTCTTATTCACGTTTTATATAAGTGGAATTTCAAAATATTTGTTTACGTAACATTCTGCAAAGAAATATCCTAATACAGATTTGGCCATATTAAAAATGCCTTATGTGCCATATTGCTCAGAAGGCGTGTTTATGAATAAGTTTTCAAAGCTCCATATGCACAAATATGAAATACAAAGTCTTCCGCCAAATAGTAAGAATATAGCCCGTTCTACATTTGCTGGTTTGTACTGCTAACATTTATCTGCATCTCCATATCCCAAGATTTGCAAATGAGATAATTCTGTTGCATTATGCCGCCAAGTATAAACAGCTGGCTCTCTTTGGCGAGCAGAATATCATCTGAACATTTAATGCAGCCCTTCCTCTAGGATACCTTTCATCATCAGAATTTAGGGAAGCACAGTTGCTTGGCATGTTTCAAATGTACTATTCTCTAGAGTTTTACAGCTCATGGATTCTCTTGATAACTATAATAATAAGAGACATGACCAGGACAAGATATTAATATTAAGCATTGTGAATGAAATCTTATGAACCTGTGAGTGGGACATTTCAGGGAAGCCCTCTGAAATTTTAAATAGGCAGTTTAACAACATAGTGATACCATCTTAAATTATTTTCAAGTGGAATAAAATTCAGTCATTGGAGTTTTGAGGAGCCACAGTGTATACAAATACATAGCAGGGAGAGTTTCTCCATCAATCCATATATGGAACACATTTATTTTATTTTTCCAGAATTAGAAAAAATATTTACTGGCTTACGTTCATAAAGTTACAGGTGAAAACACAAAAATAAGAAATCAGGACTGATTTGGAAAAGAAATTATATGAATGAATATAAGAACAAGAGATATCAATGTTTACTACCTTGTACCCCGGAGATGTGACACTTGGCCTCAGGCTTTGCTTGTCTTTTTGTTCACTCATGGTCTAGGCCAGTGCTGTCCAATAGAACTTTCTGCAATGAGAGAAATCTTTCATATCTTTGTTGTTCAAAATGATGCCTGCTAGCCACTTGTGGCTGTTGAACATATAAAATGTGGTAAGAGCAACCAAAGAAATGCATGTCACATTTTATTTAATTTAAATTAATGGAAACTTTAAATCGTGCACCCAGATAGTGGCTATCACATTGAACATGTGTGTCTAGGCCATGAGAAGGGTCTTTCTGCAACTGGAACATAATGCAGAACTCGGTCTATATCCACTCTGGCCCATCTCCACAGGAAGGCGCAGAGGCTGAGAACTACACAAAGTGGTAGTTCTAGACACCTTTGTCAGTTATCTTAGGATGGGTGACAGCCAGTCAGGCTGGGGAAGACTCCTGAGAACCGTTACTCATTCTAATGACTACTTGGAAGTGGTGATAGCCTAGATGGAGAGAATATTTTAGCTACCCAAAAGAGCAGTAATCATTATCTTGACTGAAAATAAAATGTTTCACAGGGAAAATATGGTTAGAAGAAAGAAATTTACTGTTGATGTTATAAATATAATTTTATGATGTTTCAAAATGTTTGTTTTTATACTGACAATTATGAATTATTTATATTACTGCAAAGACACTAACAGCTTTGAGCTTTCCTATTTATTTTAATCCTAAAGGGTAAACCTATATGTCAAAGTAACTTTTATGAATTATTTTAACAATTCTTTTGTTCTCCAAAGCAACTTACATGGAAATTACCTACCTGAAATATGAGTGACCCTGCCCAGTCTCCAAAAAGAAAAAAACAAGCAGATAAAAATCAATAAACAGCAAGAGTAAAAATAAAAATTGTTTAGGGGACACAAGATTCTCTTACAAATCATAATTGCTAAAATGTACTTGAGATATTTATCAATAATAAAACTAAATTACCATAAAAGCTAACATGTACTGAGAATATTCTATATGCCTGACACTAAAAGGGTTGATGTGGATTACATCCTTTAATAAATCTACAAAATGGGTGTTATCATTACTTCCATTTTGCAGAGCAAGATGCTGAGACTTAGAAACAGGAAGTAATGCTTCCAAATTCACATAGCAAGTCAATGGAGTGGCTGGAATCTGGATCTAGGTTTGCACAAATCTATTTTTAGCCAATTACATGGAAAATTCAGAAAATCTAAATTGATTTCATTTGATGTCATAGATAGAATGAAATGTTTCTATAGACCGCGACTTTTCCCAAAGAGACCAAATTGACAACAGAAAATACATATAAGTTTATACATATGATGAAGCAACTTACTGTTAAGTTATAAGTGATACTTTTTTTGCATATAATTTGAGTGTAATACACTGAATTTGTGCCGATGAAATCTATTTATTACTGCAATTGTGATATAGTGCTAGAAAATCTGTAGAGTCTGAGGGAGTGTTTTGGCTGCCATTGTCATTTAAGCCTCTGATTTGCTTTGGAGAGCTGGAGGGCACTGTGTGTCCACTTGCCAACTTGGCCAGGTGCAGGAGTACATCTCTAAAATAAATGTATAACTACTTTCACAGGAATTGAAAAAATGTTTCCTAGATTTCTTTTGACAAGAAGTTATTATCAGTAGCTTTGGGGAAGAGTTGCAGAAGCTTCATGAAAAGTATCAGGCCATTACTTACTTTTCATACTGCAAGCCTAGGTCTGAAAGGACAGACAGATAATAACACCTTTTGCTCATGAAGAGCAAGTCTCACTGTGACCCTCAGCCACTTTGAAAAACACAGAACTGAGCCCAGGACATGGATTTTATCGTAGATGTTGTTCTCATTTATTACCTGTTTGAGGTTTTGATTCTGCTGGCAACATTGGCCTTATAATGCTGTATATGTATGGTATTATGGTATAATACCATATACCATATACCAATACCAATACCATATACCATGCCAATACCAATACCATAGGTTGTGTGCCTGTAGCCCCAGCTACTTAGGGGACTGAGGTGGGAGGACTGCTTGACCCAGGAGATTGAGGCTGCAATGAGCCATGTCATACCACTGCACTCTAGCCTGAGTGACAGAGTGAGACCTTGTCTCTAAAACACAAAAATTGTTTGTAGAAATGGGGGTCTTGCTATGTTGCCCAGCCTTGTCTCAAACTCCTGGCCTTAGTGATCCTCCTGACTTGGACTCCCAAAGCAATGGGATTACAGGTGTGAGCCACCATATCTGGCCAGAAGATACTTTAGTGGAACCAATCTGGGCTGGTAACAAACCACTTACATTGTGTGTGTGTGTGTGTCTGTGTGTGTATGTGTGTGTGTGTGTGTGTGCCTTGCAATCATTACCAATTTTTTTTTCTTTTTACAACAACGTCTTGTCCAACAGACCTTTCAATCATTTTTAAATGTACCATTTAGTGACATTAAATAAGTACATTCACAATTTTGTACAACCAGTACCACTCTCCACTTCCAGAATTTTTCATGATTTCAAACAGAAACTCTGTACCCATTAAACAACAACTTCCCATTTCTCCTGCCCCTGGTAATCATATTTAAAAAATACAGAAAACTAATCAGATCAATGTCATATATAAGGATGTTCAGGCTATCTTTGGCAATAGCAGTAGAAATGTAGAGGTTACCAAAACGCTGTAGAGGAGACTGCAAAATTTCCCTCTGTTTCTGCATACCAACACCAATCGTGAATCTGAAAGTGGCCTAACTTAAGAGTAAGGAACATTATGAAACATAGGTGGAACATGTGTAATGGTAAGTTCCACCCCTCCTCTTTTCTCCAAAAACTTGGAAGAGGAAAACTCAGGTTGAATAAGAGCAGAGGCAGAATGGTTCTCATGTTAGAGATAAGTCTTAATCAAAGAGGGAAAAGGGCAAAAATAAGCTCTGGAGCAGAGAGAGAAAAAACACCTAGTTAATTAATGAGTTCTTGTGTCCACTTGCATATCCTTGTAGTGGAGTCAGATGTACCAACTCACAGCTCACGTGGTAGTCATTGTGAGAAGGATAAGCACATCACATACCACATATCCTCACATATCATAGAGGATAATGTAACAGAACATCTGAATTATATAACTAACTTTATTTTGTTTCCTTTATTTTCAAGATGCACTCCTAAGAGAAGACTACCTGAAAGGTGTGTACACTGGTCTAGCAGTTGAGGTCAGCTAGTGTTCCATCTATCTTCTGTCATGTGTGAGTATAATTTTCAAGAGTTAAACTCAGCTTTCGGGACACTGGAGCTCTAGTTTCAGCAAAACTCAAAATCAACCTCTGGACATGGTAAAATTACCAAGTTAATGTCACTCTGTGAAGTCTCTCAGTGGGTAGGCATCTGGCTTTTCTTTGACTACATTAACTTGTTCATATGCTTTTGAAAAATGTCTGTATAACTTATAAATATACAAATTCAGTGGTGTGTGTGTATGTGACAAGTGATACTGCAAACTGTGGCAAGGTTTCCTCTCACCTTTGTGCCACATTTCTTAAGGGTAAATTTCAATACTGATTTTGACCTCTTCTCAATTAACTAATTTTGGCTCTCTTCCTTTCCATCATATGGGCATGTCATTATTATTCTTTCAATGCCCTCTACTGGACCAGAAATTTTGTACTGGGTGAACATTACTTCAATGCTGTCCTATCAATTATGTTCAAGGACTTCGGTATTGATAATCTGATTTAACCTCAATATGTATTAATTACAGCACAGGCTTGGGATGGGGAAGAGAAGATCATTGCTAAAATATTCAAAACTTTCGTACATTTTTATAGGTATACAGAGCATACATTGTAAACCATTAGTTGAGGTTTTGGTTTGACAAATTTTTTTTTCTACCACTTTTGGTCAGTTTCTTAAGTCATACAACTTTCAATTATTCACAATTTGATGAGTTAATTGCTAGGTTATTTGTTAATGTTACCTGTATGAGAGAGTCTAAGGAAAGAATGCATTCTTGAAATTCAAATTGAAACCTTAAGATTACTTTGGGATATGTCTGGTATATATGTTTTTAATGTAACCTGATTCTATGTCAAAAATTCAGCCATTAATTTTATATTTATATAACTTAAATCAAGATATTTTATTCTATATAACTTGGATATAATTGTATATTATGGCTGTAACTCTGTTGGAACTTTAGTTTTCAGAGATAGCATTCTTATAGATTTTGCACTTCCCTTTTCATTCTCAAAATCAACCTGATTAATCTAAATCCATCTCTTAATTTAAAAATTAACATTCTCTCTGAAATTCCCCTATTTCAATGTAAAACAGTCATCTTTGCTATTAAGAAATTCCCACTTAACTGGTCAAGACAGAAAGGTAAACAAATTCAGGATGGGACAGTGGTGAAAACACTGTGACAGAGTTTGAACAGAGTACAGAGGACCAACAGAGGAGGAGCTGCATAGCTCTCTTGCGGGGACAGCAGCAATACATAAAAATGCCTTCAAATAGGAGGTGATGCTGGAGCTCAGATTTAAAGGTTACCATGTTTGCCTGTTGGGCAGCGTGGTAGTCATTGTGAGAAGGGTAAGTACGTTAGAACATAGATAGTCAATAACTGTATAGAAAAAATAATTGCTGTTATCTTCTATGTTCTCAGAGTATTCAATACTTCCAGAACAGTTTACTTCTGATGCCAGATGTGGCAGGGTGGGGGCGAGCAGGGAGGTGGTGAGTAGTAGTTCCATACCAACCAATTCTCCAAAACCAGCTGGAGGCCCTGTAACTCAATTCCCTTCTGACTATATCTACCTGGACTTTGTACAGACCCCACAGGTTAAGGGCTCAGTTCCTCAAAGCTGCACCCTACTTCAGAGACAAGCCACAATTCCACGTTGTCACCAGTTTATCTGACTAATCTGGCTATGAATCAGACATTCTCACAACCCACTCCTCAGGTTGATCATTTGTTAGAATGGCTCACCGAACTCAGGGAAACACTTACCTACATTTACCAATTTATTATAAAGGATATTACAAAGGATCCAGAAGAATAGCCAGATGAGGAGCCACACAAGGCAGAGTCTGGAAGGGTCCTACGTGCAGGAACCCCTCTCCCAATGGGGTTGTGGTGCACCACCCTCTCAGCACATGGATGTGTTCACAAGCCTGGAAGTTTCCCAAACCATCTTTTCGTGGTTTTTATCATCATGTAGACATGATTGATTATCAACTCAATCTCCAGCTCCTCTTCCCTTCCTGGAAGATGGGAGTGGGGTTAAAAGTTCTAAGCTTCTAATCATGGCTTGGTCTTACTGGTGACAAATCTCCATCCTGAAACTATCCAGTAGGCCATCAAGAGTTGCTTCATTAAAAAAAAAGATGCTCCCATCACCCATAAGATTTTGTACCGCTGCATCAGGACCTGGGGCCATTGTATTGTGCAATACGGAAGGCAGATTAAATTATTTGAGGCATCTCTAGGAGTAAAATGTTTTTAAAATATACATTGTAATAAAACTTTGTTCATTATTAGTATAATTAAATAAAGCTTTATAAAACATCTTAGCCCTTAAATTAAATCATCAAAGCCCTTAAAGATAAATCATCAAAATTAAAACATCAAAGCCCTTAAAGATAAATCTGTTATCTTTTTCACTATTCATTGATTAATTCAATAGAAGGCATAATATTTCACTCATGCATTGTTTCTCCACTTTAAAATATAGTCTTATCTGTATAAACAGAGCCATATTTTTTGACTGACAGTTTTAAATATTTTTAAAATTCATTTTTGAGAATGGCATTTGTCATGGTTAGGACTACTTCCTTGTCAGGATTCAGCAACTCATCTTGCAAATGATACAGTATTTTTGAAGAGCTTTATCTCATCAAGTGTTGTTAAAATGTAAATAAAATAAATAAAATAAAATTTGGATCCATGGGGTGCCTCTAATAGCTTTTCCTCCTTGACATGGAGCTAATATGAACTTCAACTAACCAACCGATTTTTATAAGGTTGCAGAAACTAACAGTTATTTTTCCAGTGATGCTTGCCACTGTTCTATCTCACTTTAATTCCAGAGTCAGTGGGCAATACCCATATCTATGAATTACATGTTAAAAAGGGATTTATGAATTATGGATGAACTGGGACAGTTATTGGTATTTAAAGGCATCCTACTTCATGTTGAATATTAATAGAAATGAAAGACTGGAGAAATATAGTTACCAAAAACATTAATATTTCAAAACAGGGTAGCTTCTTGAAGCCATGGGATATTAGAATAAAGGTTAAAAGAAATCATAGTTATTTAGTGATAATTTCTATAACAATAAAGAATAAAGATGAGAATTCACCATCAAAGGCTTTTTATTATTATTTAATTAGGAAAAGTCTAATCTGGACATTAAATAAAAAGATAGTTAAGTAAAAATTGTGACAGTGCCTATTGTCTCATGGTTTTTTTTTTATGGTAGCTAAAAGGAAGACTATGTGACAATATGCAATGTAATCAGAATGTAATTTAATATTTTAATTCTAAAGGGCTAAGTCACTCATAAAAAAATAGAAAAAAATTATCACACAATACTTGTATGATGACACTATAATTATTTCTTTTCTTATTTACACTAGTTAAGTTGATGCAGAGTGAAGTCAGCTAGCCCTCTGCCTCTAAGGATTAAGGTCCTACTTCCTAAATTGGTGTAATCACAAAAAGCAAATTAGTTCCTTTAAAAGGCTATAAGGAATTGGATCTTGCTCACCAACTCACAAGAAACTAATAAACCTGAATATGAATATACAGTCATGGATTACTGTGTAATGAGAAATAGAAAAGAAATACCAAGAAGACTAGAATATCTGTGCTGACTGAAAAGCATGTTGTATTCCCAGTAGGAATGTCATTTATTATTTATTCATCAAATGTGTATTGATGTCTGATTTATACCAGACATTATGCCAGACACTGAGACGAAAAATCAAACAGGGCATAGTCTCCACCGTCAAAGAGCTTATTGACTGATTAGAAAGACAGCCAAATAAAAATAACAATTATAGCGGTGTGAAGAGAAGACAATTCCAAATCTGAATAGGGATCTGGAAAAGCTTCCCTGAGAGGGTGAAACAAAGTGGGATCAAAAGTAAGTAGAATTAGCTAGTTGAAGAAAAGAATTAGGCTATCCTGTACTCTCTGGTTTCTGTACCTGTTGAATGGCATGACACTCACTCAAGGCAAGAGATCCCTGCGTGATGGGTATGGCTGTGGAGAGAGATTGCTCAGCTCCCTGGCTATAAATTTCTCTCTGCTCTGGATTCCACCCATCATTATGCAACTGATTGTGCCACACACTGTACTAGGCACTGGGTATTAAGTAGTGAACAAAACAAAAATCCATAGAGCTTAGAATTGATTTCAAAATACCCTCCCTTGAGCCATGTACTTCTTCAGTTACTCTCCCATTTCTTTTCTTTTTCTTTCTTTTTCTTTCAGAGTCTCCCTTTGTCTCCCAGGCTGGAGTGTAATGGTGCCATCTCGGCTAACTGCAACCTCTGCCTCCTGGGTTCAAGCAATTCTCCTGCCTCAGCCTCCTGACTAGCTGGGATTACAGGTGCCCACCACCACGCCCAGCTAATTTTTGTATTTTTAGTAGAGACTGGGTTTGACCATGTTGGCCAAGCTGGTCTCGAACTACTGACCTCAGATGATCCACCCGCCTTGGCCTCCCAAAGTGCTAGGATTACAGGCATGAGCCACCACGCCCAGCCTGCTCTTCCATCTCTCCACTAAACTTGTTCATATTTCTACAACCATTTCTACTGTTTCTTCTCTCATTCTTTTCTTATCTACTCAAATCCCTTCACCCTACTCTTGATGTCATAACAATCTCCATGTGTCAAAACCAGTGGCCATGTCACTATTCTTATCCCATTCAAACTCTCAGCAGAAGGAGGCATATTTACCCACCCCTCCTCTTTAATACTCTTTCTTAATTTGACTTCAAGGACAGAACATTCTTTTTCTTTTTCCTCCCTGGTTTCTCCTTCTTCATCTCCCCTGCTGGTCTTGCTTTGTCCCATCTTCTAATGTTGTAGTGCTGTTGGTCAATCCTGATTCTCACCCTCTTTTTTCCCTACTTATCCCACTTTTCTTTCTTAGTTCTTCTCTTTTCTGTCCCTGAGGAATGTGTGATCCTCATTTTTGAAACCATCAATTTGGAGACATAGAAAACAATTTAAGAGGAATAATGTCAGGATTAAACTGACATTTCAAAAAGATTATTTCACAATCTCCTAGATGGATTTCTTGGTATATATGCATGACTAGACAGAGTAAAGATAGTGAAATAATCTTAATCATAAAAATTGGAGATATAATGGCTAAATGCTTGGGAATATTCCTACCTGCTGCTAAGGGAACCCTTCTCACTGGAACAAGTGCAAAGTAAACTGAAAAGTTATTTTGCTTGGTCTCCTTTCTTGTATATTTTGTACATTATAGAAACTTTCTGTTTTAAGGAGATTATAACTAATAACTTCATAGCTCACCTTGGTGCACCTATATTCTACAGGTCATGACTATCTCTTTGAAGCATCTTAGTCATCCTGGGGTAGGCATAGATATACCATCATCCTATTATAATATTACAAGCCTTTTTATTGAGTGATGATTTCTAAGAATGTTAACCTGATTTTAAAGTGTTATTTTCTAATTTATTTAATAGGTACTAAGAATATTTTGGAAATTCTCATCACCCTATGCCTGATTATCTAAACTCAGTGTACTTGTAACCTAATATTTATTTTGAATCCACCACATCAATGTCAGGGCATCAGTCCTGGGATGTGTTAGCTTCTGGATTTTTAGACAGAAGTGTCCTATAAATAGTGCCATCTTTAGTACAAGACAATATAAAAAGAATAGCAATTTTCTGAACATAGATGACACTGTCCTAAGTGTTCCACTGTATTAATCCACTTAAACTCCATACAAACTCCTGAGAGAAGTTAGTTTCATTATGTCACAGAGCTAGCAAGGCCCACGGTCGATCTCCAGAGCCTGCAGTCTTAATCACCAAGCTACACTATAATGGTAGATTTATGGTATGAGAACAGCTCCAAACTTATGCCATTAGAATTGAACACATTGTGGTGGCCTTCTTTTATTATTATTATCACTGATGAGGCTAAATATGTGTTTCAGGCAGCTAGACCTAAGTGACAGAGAAAAAACTGCATAGGGATTTACCCCTTATTTTCCCACCTATGTGAAATTCTGCATAGCTCATTGCATATTGTCATTTCCTGCACTGGACCATACCCACCTGTTACAATTTAGACACTGGAGAAGGATAAGCAGTCTTGTATTTAGCTATGAAATTACACAAGGTAAAATATTACCAGCTTGGGGTGGACCTTACCAATACGTATAGCTAAAATTGGATCATTCAGCTCCTTCTAATTTAGTGTGCATCAATGAAGGATTTTTATCCATGAATTATTTGCATAATTATTTGCATAATTATTTTATTTCTACTATTTAATATGACTTTATGTAAAGACACATAAAAAAGAGGCACTGAAAGTAGAAACTATTAACTTGAGTCAATTACTTGGCTATCTCCAATGAGAGAAATATATTTTAGAATAATAAATTAGCTAATTATGGCTTCATCCGTATGACCTTCCAACATCTACCATTTTGGATACAATTGATTTTCTTATCTTTGCAGATAACAAAACTTTTTTCCTGGATAAGACTCAAAAGGTGTCCATTTCTTGGATCTCCATCCTCTCAGGTTTTATTTGCAGCATGCCTTGGTGTATTTCCCCTTTCTTGTATTCTCCATTTCGGTTTTCTATTATAATTTGATAAAGTACATGTTAGAATCTCGTTTATTATGCTTTCTTACTTGTTATATGTCTTGCTGTAGGGCTCACGTGTTTGTTTTTCAAGCAATAATAATGAGATGATAACTCAGCAGCATGAAGGAAAGAAAATAGTTTTATGTTGCTGCTCATATTTAAATCTTTGGGGCATAGTTTAAAACTGAGCCTTCATGTTTGTTATTGCTACTAGTTTGTGTGTGTTAGCAAGGGGTTGTTTGGGTGGGAAGATTAAGTGAAAGGATCCAAATCATGGGGATAAATAAAATGAAATAAGTGGAAAGCACAGTCCCATGTTAAAAGAGGGTTTTTGTTTGATTTTGTTTAATGTAAAAAGGTAACGTTTTCAAGGAAAGATTTGAGGTGAAGTGATTGAGAAAAAAATTCTGCCCCAGTGAGAGAGATGTTTGGGGCTTAAGCCAATCTGAACCCTGTCACAAGGTGAGAAGTGGAGCAAGGCAGGAGTTTCCCACCAGAAAGAGGGGAAAACTGAGAAATGATGAGGAATGAGATCTATTATTGTACCCTTCTTTCCAGGTGGAGTGGAACTAGTCTATTAGGTGGAAAGGGGAATGTGGCTGAGTGGAAACAAGAGAGAGTTAAGAAAGAAATGACGGTCAAGAGAAAAATAATACCATTTTTCTACTTCATCCAACATTAGTTGCCTTAAAATATTAAAGGTTTTTCTTGGCATAATCTATTTCTGCTTAAATAAACGTTAAATTACATATAAAACAACTAACAAAATAAACCTACAGGATATCTATATTTAGTAGTGAGAGAGATTAAGGTTCCACTGTGTGGAGCCTTATAACATAGAATATAGCCATAAATAGAAAATAATACGCAAAGGTCAAAGGAAGCTAGGAGAGGGAAGGGGTAGAGCAGAACTAACATTTATAGAGCACTTGTGTATATTAATCATTGTACTAAGTAATACCATTTTTCTGGTTTTATTTTATCCTGACAACATCTGTTTGAGGTTTATTATTATCTTGATTTTTATATATATTACAACTGGTTTAAGATCATATTTTCTTTAAAAAGATGTAAATGGAATTGTTATTCTAGACTGGCTAATTTTCAAAGATTACATTCTTACTATTCTACTACTACTTATGGTATTCTTGCTAATATCAAAAAACCAATCATGATTACCCTGTGAATAATTTCACTATTAGAGACTAGTGTTCACAAAACATTTTATATCATGTACTACATGGGTTAAAAATATTTTGAGCATGCTCTTCCATCATATATATACTTATCTACTTTATAAAATATGTATGTGTATAATTCTATAAAAATATAAAAATACTATGTATATTATGAAATATACATAAAACTTTAAAAGTATGAATTAAAAATAATCGTAATTAGAAGTGCTAACATTTCCTGCTTATATCTCAAATGGTTGTCTAGTTCAGCCCACAGGACAAATAGACCCTACCATAGAGAGCACTGTTCTATGTTACCAACACCATCTCCCATAGGGCGTGCATATTGGTTACGCAAATATGACAAAAATCTCAGTGTTGATTTAAGCCTCTTCAGCAGGTCATAAAAACCGTGAATCTATTATGATGATCAGTATTTCTTCTGATGTGAAATAATTCACAGTTCACGTAGGATCAAGGTTTATTTTTTCTAGTGCATTATTGAGAGGAGATTCCCTCTGTAGTATGTTATTTTCTAAGAAATCACAGCAGAGTTGTACACACTACTAAAGTGGAATCTAGCAAAAGATACGATGCACAGGGTATCTATTATTTCTGATTCTTTGATAAACCTTAACTTCCACATCTCAGAAAGAATATTTGTTTTAGGTAATTTGTTATTAGCTATAGTAGTTACTTAGGTCATTTTCCTCCCTCTGTCATTTTTTTTGATTGTTGTTCATTGTTAGAAGGGGGTGAGAGGTGAAATCAAGTCCAACAGGCCAGTGGACCAGAGATGTGATACACAGAGACTGAAGCTGTAATTACAGAGTCACTGTGTGGAGCCTTATGAGAGAATGTCCTCACTGTGAAGCCTTCTGTTTTGTCAATACACTTACATCAATACTTGGCAGTCAGTTCTGCTGCTTTAGGGCTTCAGCATACAAAACAGACAAAGTCACTAATATCAAATTTGAGCTACTTTGCATTTGCCGTTGACAAATCTTATTTCAGAAATATGCATGAGCATGAGGATCAGATCAAGCTTTTAACATTTACGTTTTTTTTTTTTTTTTTTTTTTTTTTCTAGCAGGGAAGACTCTGATCCTCTCATAATTTACCTATTGTTGATTTCCTGAATCTTTTTAAATTCTTTGCAACTGAAGATGGTCTCTCCATCAGAGAAGCAATTAACCAAATCCCTGACTACAGCGTATACGGCATCTGTTATAAAAGCATAAAAGGTTAACTTAAATCCTGGCACACAAAGGAGACGTCAGACCAGAACAAATCAGCATGGAAATACCTGGAAGAGATACAAGGTTAAGGTGGAGCATATGTACAGTTAAGAGGATGTTCATGACTAGTGGAATGTGTTTTTCAGATTGCAAAGACTGGAAGGTTAGAAATGACATGTCTATTATGAATCAACATAATTCATATTCTGCAGCTTTTACCTGACAAAAGAAAATGTGCCTTATTCTTCCCTATGCACCTCAAAATCCAAACAAAGAACTATAGACGTGTCAACTTTCATCTCATAGAAATGCTTAGGTATTTTTTAAAGAAAAAGAGAATACTTTTTAAAAGATTATGCATTGCCTGAGTTAGGATAGTTAAGAAGATAAATAAGAATAGATTTGTTTTTATAGATGAGCCTCTTTCAATCAGTTATTATAGGATGGAATAATAAAACTTATTAAAATACTGTACATATAAAACTAATCATTGCAAATTAAATAGACAGCACTATTACAATTTTAGATTGAATTATGCAGTAGATTAATAATTATCACAAAGGTTTAATATTCATTCAATTGAGAGAAGAGTTCAGGTTCCTCTTCACTTGAATCTTGGTGGGCTCTGTGAGTGCCTTATGAATATAGCTGCAATAATTCCATGCCAGTTTCTGGGCCACAGCCTTAAGAGGCTAATAGCATCCACTTTTTGTCTCTTATGACCCTTGCTCTTAAAGCCCTAAGCTGTAGTGTGAGTCCAACTATCCTCCTGAATAAACTACGTGGTGGAGAGGCCCTGAGATTACAAAATAAAATAGTGAGCCCAGTAGAATCCAGCTCTGCCAGGATCCCAAACATGGGAGTAAAGCTGTCTTGGATCCAGCAGACCACCTCAGCTATATATGGCTACTACCAAGTATTCATGTCATGTAATGTGGAGCTAATAATTGTCCAGAATGAGCCTGCATTCATTGCTATTTCACAAAATTATAAAATATATTAGAAGGTAGTTATTCCAAGCCACTAAATTTTGGGATATTTTCTTAAAGTAGTAGATAGGTAGGCTACTAAATACGACTAATTTCATTACTTTTAGAATTCATTGTAAGAATTAGGATATGTTCAATTTAGGATTAGTAAAGTAAAAAAGCAAATATGATACCTGAAGAAATAGAAACTATAAAATTGTGTGTCACAGTGACACATTCTTCTGAAGAAGTTCTTAACTTTATGTAATTTTATAGATAAATCTGTCATAATATTTGTGTTTTTTCACCATCCTGATGGGCAAATCAGGTGTGTCTTTTTAAAGGTACAGGTTCTAAACCATTGTCTCAAACTTTTGGATTTAGAAAACATGCAATGTGACATTACACGTGAATTGCCTGTTACAACTGTCATAGGTATCAGCTGAAATTTTCTATCCTTGTAAATTGAAAGCCCATCACACAGACTGTTAAACTCCTGAATTTCTGCAGTCTTTGTGAAGTTTCTGTGGAAGAATAATGGTGACTTTTCCTTCTCTGTTCTTTTCTATACATCTTCATTTATAAACTCCTAATTCCAACTAGTTAGTTCATGTTGGATCATCTTACCATTCTTTTGGGGACCATTTCAGACAGATATAAAGTATAGCTTTGTTACTATTATCACTATTTCCCATTGAAATTGTCTACAGAAAACATTTTATGTGTTTCAGACTCTAATGAAGGTTTGGTGAGGTAAATATATTATGCTAACTATGCTGCATTCCTAATTTATTTCTCTCCTTCTCCAGGCACCTCCATTCCAGCAAACTCAATTTCTTACTTTGTTTTTTAAGAAAGTTGTTCTTTCTACCCTTTTTGTCAGTCGACTTTTTAATATCTAAATATGTATTAATACATATTTAATATCTAAATATGTATTAATACATATTTAATATCTAAATATGTATTAATACATACTAATGGACTTTGTTAATCCTAAGACAGTATTGCAAAATTCACCCCCAGTAGGCACAGAGGAACTGACAGAACTTAGTTTCCATTTTAATCATTTTCCTATCCCATGTGTTTCTGTGAGTATAGGGAAAATGGGGGAAAGGGCACTTTTGATATACCATTGGTTCTAGAATTGGATTAATAAATCATGCTCAAGCAAATTCAATATTATATCCTGTATTGAACGTTACTAAGGATTTCAAGGATACAGACAATAAGGAGGTTCAGATGAAGAAAAGAGGGCTATGGGACAGGAAGAGCCTTTCCTCTGTTCTTTCCTTCTCACACCAGACACACATCTTTGCCCAGAATAATAGAGGAGATACATAAGTGAGGTTTTTTAGAGTTATTACATTGCATTGCAGAAAGAGTTTAAATTATGTATTATAAGCATGAGGAATATTATTTCCATTTTGTACGCCAGGGAGTTGTATAGCTTGCATGACATTCTCTAGGAAGCCAAGCCTCCAATCCGTAGATCTTGATTTTATTTACTAAAAATAACCCTCAATCAGAAATATTTTGCTAATGGCATTCTATATAAAAGGACTATTTCTTCTAGAAAATATTATTTTTGTCTTCACCTAGAGGTGCAGGTGACAAGGAGATTAAACAAGGTCGCTTGTTTTCTTTCCTTCTCTGAAATAAAGAAGGTCAGTCTAGTAATGTGTGTGACTTGATTACAGGCTGGATGCTTTAGTTCCTCCCTTTCTCTCTCTCTCTCTCTCTGTCTCTCTCTCTCTCTCTCTCCCTCTCTCTCCAAGTGTACATATATACCTTACTTTATTTTCTGTGGTCCTCTTTAGACTTCATTAACTCAATTTTTACTCACAATAACTCTATTAAGCCTATAAGGCAGGTATAATTGTTTCAACTTTAAAAATAAAAAGTTATTTGTGGTTTGAGGGATTTCATTGCACTCTTCCAAACTGACACAATTTAACATGCAGTCACAGCACACGTTCAATGCACCAGGCATTACTCCGGATACTGGGGATTTAAACAGGGCTGAGACACCACTGGTATGTTCCTGTGACCCTGTATCATTCATTTAAATATTGAAATGTTTCCTTTTAGGCCCCATTTTGGATCCACCTTTAGGGTGGTCAAGCCACTGAAGTTTTACATCTGGCTCAGGTGGCTCACATGATCCTACTGCAACTCTGAAAATAGATTCTGTCCATGCAGTTAAGTAATCACTTTCATAAATCTTGCCTCCCTGCCACTTTTAATAGGGAATAGCCAATTTACAAGGCTAAGTGGTGCCCTGCCTGAAACTCTCATCCTGGATGTCACTGGGCCACCCTTGCAGCCTCCCTTTGAGCCTGCCACAGCTCTACACACAAGCCCCTGGCCAGAGCCAGCCACACCACAACCCTATTACCAGTGCTGGCACATAAGGAGACCACTGTCTCTTGACTATCTGGCTCCATATATCCAGACAGCCTTCCACTGGCTCAGGGTTTTTCCTTTCCCCTCCTCCATCTTTGAGTTGCTCTTATGTGCTCACTTGTGGAAACTGTAGTTGTTGCAGCTCTTCGTCTCTGAGTTCCAGAGAAAATCCCAGAAGGCAGGGAGGTTTTTTTCCTACTAATAGCCTCAGTCTGAATGGAAACACCTCAGGATCTGATATGATGTTCTCAGCTGCACAAGCATTTCTGAAACTTGTGTTACACAATTTGGGGAGAATGGTGAGATCTCGATGCATGATTAAGGACATGTCATTCCTAAGATTTGCATTCCACTTTCCGCCAAATGGTTGAAATTTCCCTTTATTTAGTAGTAAATGATCATTAAAATGAACCTAAGGTCTACTGGATATTTCATTAGCAATATTCATCTTCATGACTGATTAAAAAGAGAGTTGATGCATATTATAAAGCACTTAATCTGAGGTCTGTTTATAACTTTTTTATTATAACTGTTTATAACTATTTATGATATGTGTTCTGTTTATAACTATTTTATTAGATATATTTTTAACTAATTTCAGCAATAGATTAACTATAATCATCCCTATTTTACAAATGAGGAAACTGAGGCACTGAGATAGCATCTAAAGCTTACATAGGGGAGTGAGGATTTGGTTCCAGGAAGTTAGGCAACGGGATCTGCATTCCTGACATTAATGATATGATACCACTCCACAAAATACCTCCTCTCATCTGGCCTAACAAGATCGGTTTGCCTTAAAAATTTCTGAGGTTTGGTTGATGAAATAATGTATACCACATTATTTCAAAGTCTTTATTCCTCCTTACTTTTTGATATGTGAGTTTCAGTAGTGTCTAGTAGGAGTGGAATATATTTCTCAGCCCTTTTAAAGTTAGACTTAGCAGTGTGGTTTGCTTTGGTCAATGAAATGTAGGTGGAGGCGGCAGTGTTATGGTTCCAATAGAGGCCTCTCAGGCATTGCCATTTGCTGCTTTCTTGTGCTGCTCTGTCATTGCAATGAAAATATTTCCTGGGTAACTACCGGTTCCAGAGTAATGTTTGACATATGTAGCAGATCTAAACCTAACCTTTAGCTTGAAGCCAAGCCCAGATAATATGCAGCTTGAAACCAAGGTGCCCAGATGAATTGACTTAGATCAACCACAATCATAATGGGCCTGCAGAACCAGAAGCAAAAGAGTAAAATGCTTATTTTCGTACAACATTGAGTTTTGGGGTCCTTGGTTTGCAACATTATTGCAGTAAAACATGACAAATACCTTCAATAAAAGATATATTGAATATATTAAAATAGCAGATATTACTATAAGTATAAAATTCTTTCTATAATTGCAATTTTTTCCACAAAAAACAAATGAACCTTTGGAGCTATTAATAATATTACTGATATTAAGAGAAATGGAAACTACAAATAACTTAATATCTATCAAATTTGTGAAGAAGTTTTGGAAACTTTTGTATTTTTTCTTATGGCAAATCATAACTATGACAGCCATTTCAAACAAATCTGATACCAACAATTTCTTAAAATCAAAGTGTTTTGAAAATAATTAGAATAATGTAATAAAAAATTAGTACTATAACTCATATCACTTTGACAGTATTTGGTAATATAGTTTAATTTTATTTAGAAAATGAAAGAGAACATAGTTTTAAAGCTTTTGACTTATATGTATTGTTGACCCTTGAATAACACTGGTTGGAACTATGTGAGTCACTTATAATTGGAATTTCTTTCCCTTCTGCCACCTCTGAGACAGCAAGACCAACCCCTCCTCTTTCTCGTCCTTCTCAGCTTACTCAACGTGAAGATAATGAGGATGAAAACCCTTATAATGATCCACTTCCACTAATTATATTTACTATTCTATTAATGAATGGTAAATATATTTTTCTTTTGATTTTCTTAATAACATTTTCTTTCCTTTAGCTAAATTTATTGTAAAAATACAGTATCTCTATAACATATAAAATATGTGTTAATCCAGTGTTAAAGTTATCAGTAAAGCTTCCAGTCAACAGTAGGCTATTGATAGCTAAGTTAAGTTTTGAGGAAGGCAAAAGTTATCTGCTGATTTCTGACTACATGAGATCTTGGCATCCTAACCACCATGTTGTTCAAGGGTCAACTCTAACTTTATATTACCGTACCAAGTTTTAAATTCTGGATATTGCCCTTAAATAAAAAGAAAAATGGCAAATGGCCTTTCCTTGGGGGATTTCACCAGATTATTAGGAAGAGTAGGTATTTAAGAATAAAGTTAAGGGACAAATGAAAATAATACCAAAGACATTGTATGGGATTAACTCATAAAACATTCCCGAGTTATAAACTAAATTTTCTTATCCTACAATCTGTCTTATCTCAAAAATTTTATGCTACTGAGGCTAGTACGCCATTTTTGTATAAGGGGAAATTTATAAATGAATTACTTACATTTTTTTATTTGTCTTGTTTGTTCCCATTATCATGTTTTCCTGTCTGATTGGTGAGACTGAATGGAATTGTTTTTTGGAGTTTGAAGATTATAAAATTTGGAGATTCTCATTAAGAAAAAAACATGAATTTATTAATGTAAAATTAGTTTTGAAAGTGAATATTTTAAAAAAGAAAAGTTATAACAAATTAGGCTTAGAGTTTCTGGTCCCTTAGGCAATCTGTCATGAATGCTTAAATAGAAGAGCTTGCCAGTTGTACCCTGCACAGTGCAGGGTGCAATTTATATTTATTTTCAAATAAATATATTTGAAAATAGCCACAAAATTTTCCCTCTCTCAGGTGCTGTGCAAAGTGGGGAAGGGAGGACTAGCTTCACAGTACATTTATCTCTATTTATTGGTGAAATTTTTCTTAATCTCCACTTAATTTCTGTACTCTCTCTTTTTAAAAAATTTTCACAATTTGTTTTTTACTTGTCTTATATTCATTATGCAACTTTCTGATAAGTTTATTAAATTCACTAAGTATAATAATCAATGCTATATTCAAAGGTACATCTGACATACCTCCTGCCCTCAAGAAATTTATAGCCTAAGAGAAACTTCCATGGAAGTTAAAAATTATAAAATAATGTAAGTAGTACTGTAGTTGACATTTTCTATAAATATTAGAACTAGAAAACAAAGAAAAGAGTAGAAAATTATGCCTAAGATAAAAGCAGAGACTTTGTGGAGGTGAAAAAGCTTGGGTTGAATTGTGAAAGATGAGACAGTTGTCACTAAGAAGAAAAGAGTGGGAAGGGCATTTTTAAGTGGAGCCACGGCCCAGGAGTAAAGGTGTGATCAAAAGCACAGAAGCTCACCAGTTTTGGACACTGATTAAAAGGAATCATTAGCTAGCATGACTGGAATGAAGTATATTAAAAGGGTCATGGATCTTATGATAGAAAAACTTGATGCCACTCTAGGAGCCTAAACCTACTGCATAGGAACTGTGAACGCAGTCTATTGCAGAAGGAGGCCAGATGTGGCTCTATTTCAGAAAGACAATTCTGGCAGTGATGTGCAGAGAAAATCTGTGAGATGAGATTTGAAAGAGATGAAGTAGAAAGACCGATTAGGAGATTGTTTTGATCCCAGCCAGTTTTCACAGTGCTGCTTGACTTATGAAAATGGAACCTTTAAAGTAAAGAGAGTCAGTTTGCTAGGAGATAGAGTTCTTTGAAAGTAATATCAAATGGTTTTTAAAACTATTCATTGATTCTAAATGAAACAAAATCACCTTTATTTTATCTTTTGATTAATGTTCAAAAGTGATAGAAAACTACTAATAAGCAAAACCTAAGTACAAAAAAGTTATTCATTCTAATGTTTTTTTCTGCAAAAAAATAGATTTTTATTTAGAAACTGATCGTACTCAATATTCATAAGGCTTAAATGATTGAGAAAACATGGCCAGATTGAAAGACTAGATTGTCTTCCAGTTGTTCAATGTACCCTGAGTTGATTTTTATCCTTCCCACCAAGTAGATGAAAAGGATGAAATGTCAACAGGAGAGAGGAGGATGGGGGAAGTATAGGGGTGAAGAATTATAGGTGGATGGAAGCTCAATAGAAACATCTAAGACAAGAGCATGGGGATGGTTCAATATCTTGAATAAAAGGGATAATAGATTGTTGGGGAGGGATATGAAACATCAAAAGAGCAGAGGAATATTATAGTGAAATAATGCTGAAAAAGGCAAAAAACTACATCATTTAAAAAGTGGGAGAAAAATCAATAGCCTTTTTATGTTGAATGACTGAAATATATGACTGGAAAGATCAGGTTGCACATGATTTCTATTGACATACTTTTTAAACATATATTCAATATCAATTTATTATCTTTTAGTCCTTTCAAATGATATCGGTCTACCCAGGGAAACAATTGCTTGAAGTAATGAGCTGTACTGAGAGTTATTGGACCAATGTCTGATTAATCAAAACAATGTCCCATTCCCATCCTCTTTGATCTCTGGTTTATCACAAATCACATCTCAAAACATTTGCCTTAATAGTATATACTGGCTCTGTATAACTCACTCTGTTATGAGTGATATGCACTCTGCACATATACGAGGATATGCACTCTGATAAATTTTGTGCATATCCTCTTACTTGACCTTAGAAAAGCTTATAGCATTTAATCTTTAGCCTCACCTACATTCTGCTCTACTGAGCTAACTAGATAGGCCTCCCTTTCCGGCAAGGTTAGCAAATATAATTCATAAATAGAGGGGATCTTATTATAGTGGGTAAAAAGATAAGGGAAAGACATAAAAATTTTCAGGAAGAAAGAACAAGAAAGACATAGAAATTTTCAGGAAGAAAGAACAAGCAAGATAGTTCTTGCACACAAAATAACTTGCGCTTGAGTGAAAGGTATGCATAACTAACACTAGACAGTGCAAACATGGCCAAAAACCTGGGGGGAAATGAGTGTTTGCTGTACTGTGATCTAGAATGTTGATTTTTTGGTAAAAGGGGCTGCTTTTATATTTCAGAGGCAGAGGACACCTTTTCTCAAGCTTGGGAACAAAAAAGGGAATTGGATGGGGAGGGTGACATTTAAGTGTTGTTCCAGCAGTGTGTTGCAAGCGGAACATAATCTTCAGTATAAAGGAAGAGGGGAGCTTGGTGTTCATTTTCTCTCATACAGCAAGATATTAGAGTGTGTTGTGGTGTCATGGAACAGCAGGGGTTTTCATTGATTTCAAGTTCTTCATCCTTATACTGTGACTTTAGGCAAACTGTTCTGAATCTCTGATTTTTTCATCCAAGAAAATAAATATTTAATAATTAGTAGAATAAAATGTGATGAGATAATGTATGCTAGCATGTGGGAAGGATGCATAAATTAAAAAGTAGGCCTTATCTTTCCATAAAAATAATCTGTTTACAAATATATGTTGTATTCATTCTTTATACAAAGATGAAATTTTATCAAAATTATAAGCGAAAATTAAAAGAAACAGATTATATTATATATCCTTTAGGCCATTGTAGGCTTATATTATGCCTAATATGATTCCATTTAAGCATGCACATAATGCTAATTTGTATGGCAGACTGTATGGGGTTCAGGGTAGTGAAACTTTATTTAAAATGCCATGTGTGTTATGTTAAATATTTTATCCTACTCCACTTCAACTAAGGCCATTGATACTTATTATGCATTTTTGTGTGACATTTTGGATGTCATACTTCTTGAAGTTTTCTTTAAGGCAAGACTTAATGTTTATTCTTGGTAGACAATACCTAATATTTATCCTTGTCTTTTGCACAGAAGTGGCCATGTCACACAATTTTGACCCATGGGACATAAATGGAAGTCAACTGTGATTTTTCCCAGTCATTGCTTTCTGATAATGAGATCTGTTTTATTTTTCTTTTCTTTTTTTGTCCTACTAAAAATGCATGTGATTGTCATAGCTGAAACAGCCTTGTTACTTCAAAGAGAAAACTAGCAAATATAGTAGCTAGGCCATGTGATACTGCTGAACCAGTGTCAGTACCACCTGCTCAGGACCTCTTGCAATGGGAGATGAAATTTGTTTAACTACTGTGATCAGCTCTATGATTATTGGAAGAAAAGGCATTCCTAAGTGACACAGAACTAAACTTAGTGTTCTAAGTGTTTTGGCTGATCTTGTGTTACTGTTCATTCTGAATCCTGATACATCATATTCACTTAGAAAGACAAATATTGGGTTTCTTTTCTTGATAGCCTAATCCATTTCTGATTGCCCAGTTTATTTTCTTTTCTTGGTCTATCTGACCACTTGAATATGAACAGTGTCCTGATAAATGCTGATGCTGTATACAAAAGTTCTGTTTCTCACTCTCTTCCTCTCACCATTACTCTTCATTGCTCTGTAAGATACATGAACCAAAATCAATGTTATTTTGAGATAGACTTTCCCCAAATTTTATCTCATCTTCATTGAAAGATCCTTCTATAAATATAGCCAAGTTATACGTTTCTTCAAAAAACCTGATACTTCACAGTAGCAAAAGACTGAGATATTTTAATGTTAGAGAAAGATTGGAAGTTTGTATTATATGGTATCCTGAAAGCAACAGATTTCAAAATATGTACCCTGTTGAACTGAGGATATAGAGCAGAGAGAATACTGAGAACCTTGCTCTTTCAGGTTTAGAAGTTTCAGTATTCATTATGCTTTTCCTAAAAAGTTAGTTAAATTAAGGCTTATTTTATGTAGATACTTAGATCATGACATAGGCCTGTGTTGGCTACTTTTCGTAGCGTTCATTAAAATCCCAGAGGAAAGGGACAAATTTATGCTGAAGGTGAAGAGAATTGAGCTTCATGTCTGAAAGAAGAAAATGAACAAATCATAACTTTGTTAAATGCTAAGAGAGACATAAGTTTATGCCTCAAGAGTTAATGTGATCAGGGTCTGTGTTGGGGGTGTTAGCAGGAGATATGATTTAACAAAGCATTATCACCCTTAATGTGAGCCCACCTGCAAGTATTCCTGTTAAGCTGTCCCTGGCTGAAGAAGACTTCTCTCGTTGTGAAGACTGAATTGATACAAAGTAAGGCGCAAGGAGAAGATAATCATTCCCTTCTCATTCAGAGCTAATAGAGTCCACTTCAATACAGAGGCCATTAAAATGATAGCAGAGGTAAAGAAGTACAATGCCAAGAGCCAGATACCCCTAGATTCAACAAGACTCTAGGCAATATATCTGGCTGTGGAAATGAGGTAAAGAAAATATACTGAGAGCTAAACAGGGTATTTTAGAAGAGTTTCTGCTAAAGATATAGCCTAGTTAAAAATTTCTATGACTGTTAAATCCTAAAGCAATACCAAGACTACAAAATTTATAACACAGGAGGAGAGTTGACAAAACTGAACATTTCCCAAAGAGATACACTTCTATATTGTCAGTTACAGGTCTTACTACAGAGGACAATGAACAAGGGAGATCCTACCGCAGGGCTGGATCAGAGGTCAGCAATTTGGCTGCCTAAAGAACTCCCGCCTCTGCCAAGGTATCATGGCCCAACAAGGTGTAGATGTGCTAGGCAAATGGCTACTGTGTTGTTGCCCATGTCCCATTTTTCAAATGAAAGCTTTTATAATATTTATTCTAATTGCCCCACTGTTATATATTATATAGGGTTGAGGTAATTTGTATTTCATCCACAGGATGCTGGGCCGTGAATATGAATTTTGTGATTCAAGGATATTATAACTTTTCAAGTTGACATTCAAGCAGGAAAACAACATGCAATTGTGCTTAAGCAGGCCAGAATCTTCAAGATCTTCTTTTGTAAAATGATCTTCTTTTTTCATGATGGCAAAAACCAGTCAACCAAGAGATAAAACAAAATATATAAAACTCAGAGAAATTTTATTGAAAGTGAGGAATTTTCTGAGCATTGGAATATTTAAATAAAGAACATACATATGAACGACAGCTGGGGTTAGTTATATAAAGGCTGTAAAACCTAGATAGAATGAAAACGATAACATAAAAATAAAATGGCAATGAGGATAGAAGAAATCTGAGGAAATCTAAGAAGAATTTCCTCATCCTTTAAAGTGGAGCATTAAAGACAGTTATTGTGTACATAGTATATCCAATGTCTTCATATTTTATTTCATTATATTTCCACTTTATTGAGGTATAACTTACAAATAAAAATTATATATATTTAAGGTGTACAACATGATGATTTATATGTGCACACATTGTGAAATGATTACCACAGTCAAATTAATTATCACATCCATTACCTCACACAGTTACCATTTGTGTATATGTGGTGTGGACACCTAAGAACTACACTCTTAAGAAATTTCAAGTAAATAATATAATACTAACTACAGTCACCATGCTCTACATTAGATTCTCAGAGCTTATTCATTTTATAACTGAAAGTCTATCTTGATATTTTAAATAATCTTTCCTTGTAACATTTCAAGAACCATGCAATATCAAATATCTATGTTAAAGAAACATTAACTTTGTATTCTTACATCCTCGTGATATAAATATGCTTAGATATTTGTATGATTTATATGGTTAGGACATAATATGAAATTGAGACTTAACCCTGGGAAAGATATAACCACTGGATAATTTGAAGTAGGAAGCAATTATTCTGGCAGTGGTGATTGTGGTGGGTGGATTGTAGTATGATCAAAAATAAATTAGAAAGGTAAGCTTGGTAATAATTAAGAAAATATTAGATGTGAGGGTGGTGAGATTTAGGATATACATTGAAGAAAGAGCCCATAGCTGTCAACTATGAAGGAAAGAGAACTAGGACTAGCTCCTTATTTTATTTTCTGAAGAATTGTGTGCCTCTTACTGAGATATTAGCATTGAATGCTGATATTTACGAAGCACTTAATACAAATATATAGAGACTCATTTGAATTTCAAATGACTCAAATTAACACTATTGAATAGTATTGTTATTATTCCCATTTTCCAGATAGAAAACTGAGGAATAGATAGGTTAATGACTATCCACTATATCATGCAACCAGTAGTAAGTAGCACAGCCAGGAATTGAACATTTGTAATTTCTTAACAATCATGCTTTTATATAGAATTGTATAAATGGAGAAGACTATGGAAATAAAAGTTCAAGTTTCATGGTAATGCTTGTATGTCTATTAAACATGCAAAGGGCAGAACTTCAATCTTCTAATATGATCAGGAGATGGTCATAAAAATTAATTAGAAAATATTTATATATTAAAATTTGATATAGGCTGCTTATAGCAGAATGGTCTTATGTGTAACTTATTTGGCTTCTTTTGTTTACCATTTAGCCCCTTGTTAGTGTCTCCAATAGATCAAATCATGCAATCAAAATGTATTTTTTTAATCCAAGTGAAGAAACTGAATAAACAGTGCATTATCTCAGGCCATATCACTCTCAAGGAAAGGGGAGATTCTTGTGTGTTTTGGACCTTTTGTCATAATTTGGTTATATCAATAATTACAATTTATACTTTCATATAGTATTTCACTTTGCTTTACTAAGCACATTCTTATACTTTATATCAGTTTGATTTTAAGTCTCACATTAACTCTACGTTGAATATAGTACAGACATTATTATTCTGCCTTCAGAAGTGAATCTACTTGTCCTCAAATAGGTTAACTGACTTGTTCAATATCAACCTGAAAACCAGTGGCGGAAATGGGATTGTAACTAGAGTTTCTTTAGTTCATACTGTCGTTCATTCCAAGGACTTTAGATATAACATTAGAATTGAGAGTTCTGTCTGAATCTAATATGTCCATGTGGCAGCACTATGACTACATGTAATTTAAATGTGCTATGGAGTATTTTAATATAAAATTCTATGTGGTTTAAGGGCATACTTGATGATACTGATTGAGTTTTTGGTTGGTTTTGCGTGTACATGAAGACAGGATTGTTCAAACTTGATTCTCAAACAACATCCTATCACCCCCACAGGATTCTGAGTGAAAAGAAATGATTAAGTGTGCAGAGCCTAGGTTTGATCCCAAACCCTATGAATCTCCTAGCCTTGAAGTGGCCTGGACTGTGGGCAAACATTCAACTTATTTTAGCCTGCTTTAAACTTAAGCCAGTGATTCTCACAATTTCTTTCCAGTAATACATCACATTTCTACTCGTGCCATTTCCATGACCATATTCAGATTTTAAAGCTCACTCATTGTGGTTGAGGATTTTATTTTTTTTAATTTTATTGATACATAATAGTTGTACAGATTTATAGAGTACCTGTGATATTTTGACATATGGATACAATATGTAATTATCAAATCAGGGTAATTGGAATATCCACCACCTCAAACATTCATCATTTATTCATTTCTTTCTGTTAATAATATTTTTTCTCTCTCTCTCTCTTCATTTTTTGTAGGGAGGAGTTCTTGCTCTGTCACCTAGTTTGGAATGCAAGGGCACAATCATAGCTCACTGCAGCCTCATACTCCTGGACTCAAATGATCCTCCTGCCTCACCCTCCTGAGTAGTTGGGACTACAGGCGTGTGCCACCATGCCTGGCTAATTTATTTTTATTTTTTTAGAGATGGGGTCTTTTTATATCACCCAGGCTGGTCTCAAACTGGCCTCAAGCGATCCTACTGCCTCAGCCTCCCAAGTAGTTGGAAATATTCTAAATATTTTCTTCCAGCTATTTTGAAATATACAATAAATTATTGTTATTAATAGTTGCCCTACCATGCTAGCACACACTAGAACTTATTTCCTTTATCTAACTGTATTTTTGTGCCCATTAAACAACCTGTCTTCATCCCCTAATACTCTGTACTCTTCCCAGACTCTGTTGCTCTAATTCTTAAGCCTGTTTCCTCTTTTGATAAACCTAAACACTCGAGACTTTCTTAAAGACAGGACTTTTCTCCCTCTGACCCTGGAAATTATGAAAAGAGCCGTCACTAAACCTCCCACTGGAAATCATTGACCCATGCTACATGCAGACCTCCTTTGCATCTGGGCTCACAACACATTCCTATTTCTTACATCTTAACATGGCAATGGTGAGAAGAGGCAAGGAATAAAAACCTAAAGAAGAAAAGAGACAAGTGAAATAATAGATTTTCTCCAAAACTTACCAAAGAGATGACTAAACCCATTGATTTCACCTATAAGCATCCCCAAGATAAAGATCTCTTCCAAGCTGCAGACGGCTTTTTTCTCCTTGCACACCGATTTCAGGGTCCTTGCACACTGATTTCAGGGAATTTGTAATTCAAAAGAGAATTAAACACTTTCGAAGCAGGATACCAAAATAAAAAATGTAAAGAGAAAGCAGGCTACATGGAGGAAAGCACATTTAATGCTGATAATTAGCATCTAAAAACTGGATACCTTAGTTCCTTGACATCAAGTTTTCTGCTTGACCCAAATGATAACTTGTTCTCCTAGGGGTTGAAGTAGATTAGAGCAAGAAAGTTGTAAAATTAACAGGGGTGAAAACAGAGACATTGCAAACAATGTTCTCTTTGCTTTTTAATGAAAACATTCTAAGCATTTAAATGGTTAAAAAATGCTAGTTACAAGCATGTCTTCCTTTATAGCTTATGTCTTTCCTTGGGGCATATTCTGTTCATTTTGCTTACTCATTCTCTGGTCTGCAGTTTTATACAACAATTCACCACAGAGATCCCTGGGTTAAGTAGTGAGGGAAATCATTCTACCTTAAGCATGTTAAGTTTGGATGAAGGCACAGAAATCTAGAAGAAATCGAAACTTACAATTGTGTTTAATTGGCTTTAACCCTTCAACATATTGTGTACAAGTACATTGGGTAATAATATATACTGTTTCACTGTGCATATGTTAAAATGTAAAATCCTTTAAATGCAAACAGCACTTGTCACTCCATCAACTATTCAAATTGTCAGAGATGTATCAACCAACCCTAACTACCCTCTGCAGGCAATCTGGAGCCAGCCTGCTGTTTAATAACCAGCATTTAACAAGAAATAACATGTAGATGTGGTGTGTGGTTTAAAACATTGTGTTAAGCATCATTAAAACTCAGTCTCCTAAGAGCCTTATTAAGAGTCCTTTCCTCACCATAATAAAACATTTCTCTGTGACTGTTTCGATCTAGTTGCTAACAATACAAACAAAATGCCTCTTAATTTAGCATCCCACTAGAGGGCTATTGTGATTGTGGAACTGTAAAGGCAGGGAGAAAAAAAAACCTAAACCACCCTTCCCAAATCCCACCTAATCAGTGAAATGGAAGCACTGGGAGCTGTTGATTTTAGGATTTATTTTTACAGTTTTTTCCCCTTTCCTTTCACTTGGTGTGTGGTTATTATTTGGGGCTGTGTCTTTGTTCAGTACTATTATGGAAGTTTGCCGATGACTTAGAAATGGGCCCTGCCTCACGGAGTCAGCAATACCAGTTGTTGGATGGGCTGGTGCTGTTCCCAAGACAATGCGTACATGAAACTTCTATAAAAATTCATGTGATCTTGATGCTAACATTTATTTGAAAAGAAAATGAAATTTGCTTACCCTACAATTAGACTGACGTTCTCTCATCCTGTTATTACACAAGAAAATACATGCATAATTGTGTCAATTAATAGAAATAGTAATTCAAATCTTCTATGACAGAAACACAGAACAATCCAATTCTGTTTCAGATCTTCCTCCTTTGAAAATGTGTATGCCAGTTTTCTCAGCACAACTATCTTCATTGCCTTATAGACAGTTACAGAGTTAACAAAATCGACAAACCGCAAAAATATTTTGATAGAGGATGCTAACAAATTAGATTTAGGGGAATCTCATTCTAATATTTCAATCTATTGAATAGCTCTTCTAAGCCTGCAATATGTGAAGTGAGTCAAGTGAAAATATTTTAAGTGACCAGTTGATTGAACTTGACCTTTGCTTTCTTTTGAAATGGACCACCAAGGAAGAAGAAAGTATTTCATCTCATTTTTAGTTAATCTTGCCTATGAGATTGCGACAATATGTCATGCATGCGTCTATTTTCGTTCATGCTGTTTTTATACAAATGCTGAAAGGAAGAAGTATTTGTACCCCAGATTGTCAAAACTCCCCTAAATATGGAATAACTCTCAAAGGTTTGTTAAATTCATAGTATTTGCCACTAAAATATATTGAGGTTCAGGAATATAGTGTTTGATATTCAACAAAACATATTAAATCACAATTTTTAGTTAATGGAAGATGATTTGCCTTTAAATTAAATTTGAATAGTTGAAAATATTTGGTATTCCTCACAAACATCAACGTTGTCTCTTGTTAAAATAAGCACTTGGTTTTATGCTGTTTTAGTAATATGAGCTATAAATATTATTCTTAATACGAGTTGGTAGGCTGTATAAACTAATGAGATCACTCTTGTAAATTTTCTCTAGAAACATTTGGGTTGAACCATATCAAATTTCCATTTTGTAGTTAAAAAATGGTCAACAATCAGCAATTTCATATGATTCAACTGTCTCTCCTTGAGATTAAAGTGGATTTCAAATTCACTTTAATAATGGTTTCTCTCAACACAAGGACCATGGTTCAAACAGCCTTTCCTCATGAAAGGATGACTAACAAATGTATATTGCTGTAACACATTCTTCCTTAAAAATCAGAGGAGAAGACCCACAAAACCTTTGTTAGTGAACTAAGCATTTCTTCAAACAAGTTCTATTTGAAAGTGCATGTTGATGGTGAAGGACAAAAGCAATTGAAGATTGAATTTCTTACCTGTAAAGGTGACATCTCAAAATAGTGCCTAATGTTTATTAGGGGAGACTGATGTATTTTTTCTCTCTATCTTGTCTCTGAATAGGTAAGACTGTGAATGCACTACCTTTTCACCACATTAAAATTCACTCTGGGCCCAGTAAAATCTGCCAGTTGATTGCCAAGAGGCCCTCTGGGGACAGAGCCATTAGTGAAATGCACAATGTAATTAGACTGTAGACTGTGAAATTTATTCACAGTTGTATGATATGAGATTTTTACCTGCACTCAAGTGTGGTTTTTCTTTTGAAATCCCTCCATATCATGTTTTTCTGCAGCATTTTTCTTCCATGCCTCTTCTCAGGGCATGTGTTTCAGCAATTTAGAGAAGTTACACAATATTCTATTTCAATAGAAAGTATGTCATCTAAAGTTAGCCCATAGTAAAGGTCTTATGGAATTCACAGATGTAATATAAATGAGGTCATTATGTTTTAACTCTTATAAATATAATTTCAAATAGCGTTTATGATAATTTTCCAGAAATGGAGAATCTCACAAAATAACTTGCTGTGTTCCAATATATTGATGTGCAATAAAATAAATTAAATGCTAAATGTGAATTTCCATTCATTTAACACCGATTTTTTTTAATGCTTCCTCTGAGGCTGTACTGGTTATTGTAGATCCAAAAATCCAAGGATACAGACTTTGTCCTCAAATTATTTACTGCATAGTGGGTGGCCTGAAAAGCAAACATAAGCACTAAATATGGAAAAATGCAAAAGGCAATGGGACCGTAAAAGGAACAGGTTTGTTTACCAAGAAAATTCTTTTTACTTGTTGAGACTTGAATACTAGGAAAATATCTTCCAGGCAAAGGAGACCAAATAAATAACAAACCCACAATTACAGAACCTTGAAGAAACTTGGTATGTTTGAGTACTATAGTTCAGATTGTTGAAGAATTAAGTGCCATAGAGGGAAGAATTGAGGGTAAAGAGCTGGCTGAGTAGTGAGGTCTAGATCTTATAGGGCAGTGCATGCCATGAAAATAAATACAAATTTCACTCTTCATAGAAGTGCAAGGCAATTCAAGAATTTTGAGTAGTTGAGGAATATAGTACATTTAATTGTGAGTTTGATTTCTCTGATGGCAGTGCAGATAAATAAATTGAACAGTGCAGATAAATAAATTGAACACACCTCACCCCTCAGGGGTGAGACTGAGGGATGAGGTGTGACTCCAATAGCCCAGTAAAGAGATGATAAATGTCCAAACCAGTGCACCTGAAGTCTGATGGAAGCAGAAGCATGGATAGGAGAGAGATTTAGAAAATGGAGTTGACTGGACTTAACTGATTGAATATGAAATGCTGGGTAAAAAGATAAAAGGATTTAGGATGATGTCTGGTAAGACCCTCACATTTCTGTCAATTCTCATCTATATCCTGGGGGCCATCTAATTATTTCTTCAGCCCATTCCTCTAAATTTGCCATTTTCATTTCTAATATCTACTTCAACACATTGTGCCCCATGGTTCTCTTGTTCTCAGAGGTGCTCCCCTTTGGATGTACCTTACACACGCCATCATCATTTGCCTTAGCTCCAGCTATAAACCTGTTTTTCAGGCTTAAATATCATTCTTCTTTATTTCCCATATCCAATAACTATGTAGCTCTATACATTTTTCTTAAAAATATTTCTCAAATCTCTCTACTACTTTTTATTCCCACTCCCACAAAATTCTTGTGAAATATCATTTTAACTAATCTCCCAGTCTTGCCTTCCTTCTCTCCTGCTCTCCAATTCACACTTCACAATGAAACTAAAAAAATGTTTCAATACTTAACTAGACACACCTGAAATCGTTAATCATGGTTTTTAAACTTTGATCTCTGCCACCTTCTCAAACCAAATCTCACACCAGTGACTCTGCCCTCCATACAAGTAATTTCTTTAATTTGGGTGTACTGGTCTCTCTTCTTGCTTCAGCAACTTCACCATGTGCTTTTCTCACTTTCTGAAATGCTCTTTCTCTTCTCCCACCTCTTAACACAAATAACTCTAATGTTTCTGAAGCCAGCTTAGGTATCACTTCCTCAGGGAAGTGTTTGTGATCACTCCAGACTACAGTAATACCCTAGTCATAAGTTTACATCATGCTCTAAATCATTTTGTTGTATCACTGAATAAATACTCTTAACAGGGAATAATGTAAGAGTATAAAGTTGGAGTGTTATGTTTCTGCAGTGGGATGGTCATAGGCGAAGGGATAAAGTTGAATGGAGGGAAAGGTAATTAGAATTTAAGTGGCCCAGGATCTGTGAGGTTGGTTTGTTACATGTGTCAAATACAAGGAAATTAAAGAACTGCAAGATAATAGCAAGCCCTAAAGGGGTGACCAATAGGGTAAACTAGGTACAAAACTCTGTAATGAATGCATAGGAATTCAATGGAGAGTGTCATTAGTCTAATTGTGAGGACATTAAAGAAGAAATTTTTTTAATGTGTTGTCCTTGGCTGCTCAATTTTTTTTATTTCAATAGGTTTTGGGGGAACAGGTGGTGTTTGGTTACATGAATAAATTCTTTATTGGTGATTTCTGAGATTTTGGTGCACCCATCACCCAAGCAGTGTACACTGTACCCAATGTGTAGTCTTTTACCCTCTCCACCCCCTACCTTTCCCTGAGTCCCCAAAGTCCAATGTATCATTCTTATGCTTTTGTGCCCTCATAGCCTAGATCTCACACATGAGTGAGAACACACAATGTTTGGTTTTCCATTCTTGAGTTACTTCACTTACAATAATAGTCTCCAGTTTCTTCCAGTTGCTGCAAATGCCATTATTTCATTCCTTTTTATGGCTGAGTAGTATTCCATTATATATATACATATATATGTATATATATATACACACATTCCACATTTTCTTTATTCACTTGTTAATTGCTGGACATTTGGACTGGTTCCGTATTTTTGTGTGCAGGTATCTTTTTCATATAATGACTTCTTTTCCTCAGTAATGGGATTGCTGGATCAAATGATAGATCTACTTTTAATTCTTTAAGGAATCTCTACACTGTTTCCAAAGTGGTTGTTTACGTTCCCACCGACAGTATAAATTGTTCCCTTTTCACTGCATCCATGCCAACATCTGTTATTTTTTGATTTTTTGATTATGCCCATTCTTGGAGGAGTAAGGTGTTATCACATTGTGGTTTTGATTTGCATTAGAAGGAATGAATTTTGAAGAAGTGTGTGATGTAATGAGCTAGAAACAGCAATAAACTGCTACTAGGAAGAAGATATGGTATTGACTTCTGAATATAGAAAGAGAGTTCAAATTAAGATGGAGAAATAAACCAAGGAGCTAGATGTATGGACAAAGGCTGAAATGAAACTAATATAGAAGAAAGATATTAAGAGAGAGTTATACCTGGTGAATGGCAATAGATGACAGGAGAACAAAGGGAATTTCTCATTTCAAAGTTTCTGAATAGAATTTAGTTTAAAATTACTCTGATAAAAGCATTGACACAACCTTCCGTGTAGGTGGATACATAGCAATGATCATCTGCTGATGAATCTCAATTGCATTTAAAGGATGAAAGTTAAGTAGGTCTCTATGTCTAAAAAGTAGGAAGTGAGGACACTGTGATGCTTATGATCAGTTAGAGGAGAACTCCACAAACCATAGACTGTGAGCCAAATCTTGCCCTATGGCTGTTTTTGTGAGAACCATGAATTAAGAATAGTTTTACATTTTTATATGGTTGAAAAAATATCAAAAGGAGAATACTTATTTATATTCACTGTTTTGACAATAGCCATTCACTGACTGTTCTAAACTTTTGCATTTGTTAACTCACTTAAGCCTTACCATGAACCTGTGAAGTAGATACTATCAGTAATTTTTAGATGAAAAAACTGAGACTTCTGTATAGGTTAAGTAAGTAGTCAAAGATTACAAGTCAGTCAGCTGGAACTGAAACCCAAGAAGGGTTCCACAGAAGCCATGGTTTTAACTTGCTTTCTTATGTGAAAGAAAGATTGTGATGGCAATCTATTAAGTTTGAACAAGAGAGAAGCAGGAAACATATTCTGATATAATTCAGAATGAAGAGCACTTGCTTTATTGAAGCAAGGAAAGACTTTGTAGAATGAGACCATGATTCTACCATGATGATAGGGAATTAACTTTAAATCCTAATTAATCAAAAATGTTATCTTCCCCCCAAAAGAATTCTATTATAATTAGTAGGTGTGTATTACAGAAATTATACTCAATTTTTATTATTATTAGATTTTGAATTTTTTCAATTAAAATTTTGTGGATATCTGTTTTTATTTTTTTGTTATGTAAGTACCTAGAGTTTTCTGAATTTTGTCTCTTGACCTGCAAAGTCTAAAATCTAACATAGTTAGTAACTAGCCCTTTATAGAAAAAGTTTAATTACTCCTGTGGTATGGTTTGGCTGTGCCCTCACCCAAATCTCATTTTGAATTCCTACGTGTTGTGGGAGGGACCCAATGGGAGGTAATTGAATCATGGGGGTAGATCTTTCCTGTTCTGTTTTCGTGATACTGAATAAGTCTCAGAAGATCTGATGGTCTTATAAGAGGGAGTTTCCCTACACAAATTCTTTCTCTTTGCCTGTCACCATCCACGTAAGATGTGACTTGCTCCTCCTTGCTTTCCACCATAATTGTGAGGCCTCCCCAGCCATGTGGAACAACTGTAAGTCCATTAAACCTCTTTGTTTTGTAAATTGCCCAGTCTCTGGTATGTCTTTATTGGCAGCATGAAAATGGACTAATACACTCTGGCTTAGGGTAATAACCTGCAAGTTACTCATTCCAACTGAAAAATGAGATAAGCATGAATTATATAAAGTCATGTCTACCATTAATATTTGATAAGACTATTAAGCATTTTTGCATCACATCATGCTTAGATTTCTCTTACCAAAGTCTTTGATCCATTTTTCAATCACTCCCATTTTCTTACTAACTAAAGAAACCAAACTAGAATGTCTCTCAGTGCAGGGAGTTTGCTTTCTCCATAGGGGATATGGCCATTGGGAAATACATCTGTTCTTGCTGTTTGAGGTTTCTTTGTTAGCTTATTCCTTCCCCACAACCAGTATCAATTGTCCCCTGTGCATATACTCACTTCATTTCTGCCAAATTTTGCCAGATGTTAGTTGTGTTACTGAGAAAAGAAGATGGCCAATATCCAAAGTCCCAGATCAGGTATCTCCTGCCAATGCTCACCTTAATTTCTAGGGGATACATGTATACAGAAAATCCCTCTATATAGCAACTCACAGTGACAATTTCAGTGTCAAGCCAGTTTTATCCTAGTATGTTGTTATATTTGCATATAATAAAGGTGCCTAGCATAATATCTTTGCTGTCTCCAAAACCAGGATTATAATATTTAAGTCTTTTTAGTTCCTTTTCCAATTTTTTTCATATCTATGTGTCTAAGTGAAAAGAAATGTGATGGGATTGATGTAAATAGCAAATGCCATTACATCTAGACCATGAATTTCTAATTAAAAAAGTCAGAATGCCAAGAAGAGAAAGTTGTGTAGATCCCATTGTTTTGAGAAGACTAGTAAAGGACACAGCCAGACAGAGATGAGCTTTCAGGGGGAAGCCAGGAGAATAAATTTGCTTTAATTGCTCCCCTTTCTTCCCCAAATGTCTTCTAAGACGTCTTGATCAACTGACCTCAAAGCCAGAGGGTACCAGGTCAAAAAGCAAGGTACTAAGGGGGTTGGGGGTAAATTTGGAATACCTGATAGAAGACATCTCTTATTACTTCCCTTTCAAAATTCAGTCAATGAAAACTCACCCATGTTTATGTGCCTGTTATTGCACTAAACCTGGATATACTACAGTAAATGAAGCTGACTCATAGTCTAGTCCATGGGTCACCTGGTGGGCAGTGTAGCATTATGAAGTGAAAGAGTGAAATCAATAAGTGCTGGTACTAGAGGGCAAGAACATATGCAGAATAAATAAACAGAAATCACAAATGAAGTATTATTCTCTTTTGTTTGTATTTTCACAACAGATGGTTGAATGAAAAACTCCAGTAACCACAGAAGACTGATTTAATAATGGAATACTATCAGTAAAGCTCATTTAGAATATGTAATTAGATTCATCCTTGATTATATGTGCAAATACCTCCTAAGAAAATAACCGTTTAATAGCTTAGTTTTGGTTTAGAAGCCATTTCCAGACTTTGAATCTAATGTTCTAAATGGTTTCTAAATTTTTGTGTAGTATGATATTCTATGAAAACAATATGCATTAATAAGTTAAAACTTTTTATTTCTTACATTATTTCTAAGAAAACAAACAATATTGACATTAGAGAGAAGAAAAGTTTCTATAGAAAACCTATTACACTGTGGTATAAATCAAGATAAACCTGCAGACATCTATTTTAAGTATGTATTAAAGTTAATGTAATAAGACTGGCACCCCAAATGCTACTATTAAAAGTTTTATATCAATGACAACGCTATTACTACTAATAACAATCTATGAAAATATAAAGATCCTGCTCGAAGTAGGTTCTGGATTCTTATGAGAAAAGTTTTAAGTTGAAAATCTCTTCAGTGTGTCTTTGTCTCAAAGATGATTCTGGAGGCAAGAAACCACTAATTAATATAATAGTCATTTATCTTATTGTTTTAAGCACCTTATCATGCCCCTCAGATTATATA